>NW_019396097.1:394004-467438 GCF_000591075.1 Eurytemora carolleeae | reverse complement strand
CAACAGTTGAGAAGAGAGGATATTGAAAGGATTCTGAAAGGATAATGAAAGGATATTGAAAGATTATTGAAAGGATATTGAAAGGATAATTCTCATCATTTCTCAACTTTAAGACAGAAAGAAAAAGTTTATGATAGAAAACAATGATAACACAATTAATTTTGCTGGGACAAATGTTTAAGGGTTTTTTTTTAATTGAGACTTTCTTGAAATTACGTTTTATTACTTTGAAATCATGATTTCAAACATCCCAAAATTACATTTCTGAAAATCATATTTAACACAGTCACAAACAGCTAATAAGTCATAACAGATATCATAATTTAATTTTTAAATATTGTACAATACCTTGAAGTTTAAAAGTTTCAATGAGCATGAACATGAACAATTTTTTCACTAAAATTGTAACTTGTACATTTTGCACTAAGAAAAAGTTCAATCCCTCAGAAAAGTAAGAATTAAAAAAACATTATTTGAAATTTTAAGTTAAACATAAGTTTCGTTGAGTCTTAATTTTAATTTAAATTTCAACAATGTTTTTTAAAATATCCCTTTAACTAGAAATCATTGTCATTGGTTTGATTATCATATTTTCATGAATAATACAGAGTTTACCTCTGAATATGACATTTAAAGACGACTTAAAAGTCGTCTTTGATTTTGAACCTAGCTAAAAAATTACAGAATTTCTATTAAAAAAAAAGTTCAGGAACTCAAAGGCTTTCCATAAGGTGGTTTACCTCCCTAAAAACTTATAGTAGTACTTTTTATGGTGTTGGGACATTTCATATAAAGACATTTTATAAATGAACATTTCATAGATAAGAAAATCATAGATAGTACATTTCATAGATAAAGAAATTCATAGATATTACATTACATAGATATTACATTACATAGATATTACATTACATAGATATCACATTTCATAGATATAAAATTTCAAAGATAGTTAGAGGTGATCGATTTATGACCCCCCACCGTGTGTTTGTGCATTAAGACATAAAAAAAATAATGCGATCAAAACTATTTTTCAAAAACCGTCCAATTTGAAGTCGGAAAAATCAGTGTATAAGCCACCAAAATAATTTTCAAATATTACATGTTATAACTTACACGAATTTGAAAACGAACTTTGAAAAATTTAAAAATTAAGAATTAGAAAATTATGGTTAAGGTTTAGGTAATTATGGCAAGTGTAACTTATGGCAAGTGTAACTTATGGCAAGTGTAACTTAAGGCAAGTGTAACTTAAGGCAAGTGTAACTTATAGCAAGTGTAACTTATGGCAAGTGTAACTGAAGGCAAGTGTAACTTAAGGCAAGTGTAACTTATAACAAGTGTAACTTATGGCAAGTGTAACTTTTGGGCCCTATGTAGTGATTATGGACAATAAACAAATTTTATCGAATTATTTTTTTAGGTCTTAATCCACAAACCCTAGGTGGGCGGTTGGCTCAGTTTTAATGTTCATGATGCCTAAAAGATAGAACATTTCATAGATAGGACATTTCATAGACACAACATTTCATAGACAGGACTTTTCATAGACAGGACATTTAATTGGGAGAATATAAAAAAAGATCAACTTTTCAGCCGTTTCTCAACTTTCATGTCTAGTAGGACACCCTGTATAATGTACTTATACTAGGACACCCTGTATAATGTCTACTAAGACACCCTGTACAATGTACTTGTAAAGATAAATGAATTATTTACTATTTAAGACATGAGATTCCAGTTTCAGCGGAGAAAATAAAAATACTTTATTCTGATTCTGATATAGTCGTCGTAGACAAACCTCCATCAATACCGGTAAATATATATATAGACAACTAGACAACTACACATCTAGACATCTAGACAACTAGAGAACTAGACAAATAGACAACTAGACATCAAGACAGATACTGATATAGTCGTCGTAGACAAACCTCCATCTATACCGGTAAATATATAAAAAGACAACTAGACAACTAGACATCTAGAAAGATACCGATATAGTCGTCGCAGACAAGCCTCCATCAATACCGGTAAATATATAAATAGACAACAAGACGACTAGACAACTAAACATCTAGACAGATACTGATATAGTCGTCGTAGACAAACCGCCATCTATACCGGTAAATATATAAAGATAACTAGACAACTAGACAACAAGACAACAAGACAACTAGAGAACTAGATAACTAGACAACTAGATAACTAGACAACTAGATAACTAGACAACTAGACAACTAGACAACTAGACAACTATACAACTATACAACTAGACAACTAAACAACAAGACAACTAGACAACTAGATAACTAGACAACTAGACAACTAGACAACTAGACAACAAGACAACTAGACAACTAGACAACTAAATAACTAGACAACTAGACAACTAAATAACTAAAAAAATTAGATAATAGATCAATTCTGTGGTTTAGGTTCATCCCTGTGGAAGGTACAGACACAACACCATGGTTTTCATCTTAGCCAAGGAACATGGTCTAAGGAACCTTAGAACCATTCATAGACTAGATAGGTATATACAGATTACAGAGGATACAGTTTAC
Organism: Eurytemora carolleeae; assembly: GCF_000591075.1. NCBI lineage: Eukaryota > Metazoa > Arthropoda > Copepoda > Calanoida > Temoridae > Eurytemora > Eurytemora carolleeae. The sequence continues at coordinate 464,871 of NW_019396097.1, read as the reverse complement.
TTAGAACTATTCATATACTAGATAGGTATATACAGATTACAGAGGATACAGTTTGCTTAGAACTATTCATATACTAGATAGGTATATACAGATTACATAGGATACAGTTTACTTAGAACCATTCATATACTAGATAGGTATATACAGATTACAGAGGATACAGTTTACTTAGAACCATTAATAGACTAGATAAGTATAAACAGATTACAGAGGATACAGTTTACTTTCAACTTTTCATAGAGTAGATAAGCATAAACAGATTACAGTGGATACAGTTTACTTACAACTATTCATAGACTAGATAGGTATATACAGGGGATACAGTTTACTTAGAACTATTCATAGACTAGATAGGTATATACATATTACAGAGGATACAGTTTACATAGAACCATTCATAGACTAGATAGGTATAAACAGATATACAGGGAATACAGTTTACTGAGAACTATTCATAGACTAGACAGATATACAGGTGATACAGTTTACTTAGAACTATTCATAGACTGGACAGATATACGGGGGATACAGTTTACTTAGAACTATTCATAGACTAGACAGATATACAGGGGATACAGTTTACTTAGAACTATTCATAGACTAGACAGATATACAGGGGATACAGTTTACTTAGAACTATGCATAGACTGGACAGATATACGGGGGATACAGTTTACTTAGAACCATTCATAGACTAGACAGATATAAAGGGGATACAGTTTACTTAGAACTATTCATAGACTGGACAGATATACAGGTGATACAGTTTGCTTAGAACCATTCATAGACTAGACAGATATACAGGTGATACAGTTTACTGAGAACTATTAATAGACTGGACAGATATACAGGGGATACAGTTTACTTAGAACTATTCATAGACTGGACAGATATACAGGGGATACAGTTTACTGAGAACTATTCATAGACTGGACAGATATACAGGGGATACAGTTTACTGAGAACTATTAATAGACTGGACAGATATACAGGGGAAACAGTTTACTTAGAACTATTCATAGACTAGACAGATATACAGGGGATACAGTTTACTGAGAACTATTAATAGGCTGGACAGATATACAGGGGATACAGTTTACTTAGAACTATTCATAGACTGGACAGATATACAGGGGATACAGTTTACTTAGAACTATTCATAGACTGGACAGATATACAGAGGATACAGTTTACTTAAAACTATTCATAGACTGGACAGATATACAGGGGATACAGTTTACTGAGAACTATTCATAGACTGGACAGATATACAGGTGATACAGTTTACTTAGAACCATTCATAGACTGGACAGATTTACAGGGGATACAGTTTACTGAGAACTATTCATAGACTGGACAGATATACAGGGGATACAGTTTACTTAGAACTATTCATAGACTGGACAGATTTACAGGGGATACAGTTTACTGAGAACTATTCATAGACTAGACAGATATACAGAGGATACAGTTTACTTAGAACTATTCATAGACTGGACAGATATACAGGGGATACAGTTTACTTAGAACTATTCATAGACTGGACAGATTTACAGGGGATACAGTTTACTGAGAACTATTCATAGGGGATACAGTTTACTTAGAACTATTCATAGACTGGACAGATATACAGGGGAACATTTGTTAAATATATCTTTTTACAGATTAACCTCAGGACTACTCATGTTTGGTCGAAGTCCTGCCAAGGCCAAAGATATAGAAACTCAGATTAGGTATTGGTAATCCCAATTTTTTACATTGTTCAATGTTTATAGTTTAACGGTTCTGTCAATATTCCAGAAAGCTGTAACTTTTGACCACAATTTGTATTGGACCCATTAAACATAATTTAAAAGCCTTTTTTCGGATTACTTTTTTTGTCGGCATATGCATTTTGAATGAAAAAGTATAGATTAAATAAATCCTTAAGTTAAAAGATGATTGAATTAGATTTCGATAGAAGAACCCGATTGCTAGTTAGTCCGGGGTGAGTTTGACAAATATAATGTGTTTGTTGGCTAGAGGGACTGTTAGCGTAAAGTTGAAAGCCCAATTCACAACGGTACCATTTCAATTTTTAGCTTAGCAACAGTTGAGAAGATAATAATAATTTCCATTAAAAGATGATAAATTTTTTACATTGCGTAAAATCCGCAAATTAATTTTTAAAAAATAACACAATAAGAAATTACCCGTGTCCTATGAGTCCTATATCTGTAATTTGTTTTCAAATTGAACTTGCGATATGACTCTTTCGGGACATTGAAAATATGTCAATACATGAATTTTACTACAGGGTGTCCCAGTAAACATAGAAAATCATAAACTTGAAGCTGTCCTAATTCCCATATTATTTGGACACCGGGCATTTCTGTCACAAAAAAACTTAAACCCGAAAAAATTTAATTTTTTCAGGAATAGGTTGGTGCGAAAATTGTATTTTTTTCAGGAATAGGTTGGTTCGAAAATTGCATTTTTTTCAAGAATAGGTTGGTTCGAAAATTGTATTTTTTTTTCAGGAATAGGTTGGTTCGAAAATTGTATTTTTTTCAGGAATAGGTTGGTTCAAAAATTGTATTTTTTTTCAGGAATAGGTTGGTTCGAAAATTGTATTTTTTTCAGGAATAGGTTGGTTCGAAAATTGTATATTTTTCAGGAATAGGTTGGTGCGAAAATTGTATTTTTTTCAGGAATAGGTTGGTTCGAAAATTGTATTTTTTTCAGGAATAGGTTGGTTCGAAAATTGTAATTTTTTCAGGAATAGGTTGGTTCGAAAATTGTATTTTTTTCAGAAATAGGTTGGTTCGAAAATTGTATTTTTTTCGGGAATAGGATGGTTCGAAAATTGTATTTTTTTCAGGAATAGGTTGGTTCGAAAATTGTATTTTTTTTCAGGAATAGGTTTGTTCGAAAATTGTATTTTTTTCAGGAATAGGTTGGTTCGAAAATTGTATTTTTTTCAGGAATAGGTTGGTTCGAAAAGAGTATATCTGCAGAGTTCAAGGAAAATTCCCAAAGTAAGTTATTTCAGAAATAAATTTTCAAAAAACCAAACTATTTTATCTTATTTTTCCCCCCAAGAGGTTTGGTGCAATGTAGAGAGCCAATGGAAGTGATCAGCTACAAAATAGGAGTCTGTAAGGTTTCTCCAGGTCAGTAAAAAAGTCCCAAAAATATGTTGTACATTTTTTTTACTTTTTCAAAATCTATATTCGAAATATGAGTTTTCAGGGAGTGTTTACAAAAAGACGATTCAGGTTGAATTATGATTAACAATGAATCGATTGGTACTGTTTTTTTTATTCGATGTTTCTGTAAAGAGCAATTTAAATCACAAAAGTACCAAAGATGTTAATTTTTATTCACGCTCCATTTGTACTGATTATTTTTTAAGCTGAAAAATCAATTTCCAATTATGCTCTCGTTGTAAAGATGACTAGTGGATTTATGCTGTTAAAACATCAAAAAATTTTGTCAGAATTAAACATCTTTTAAGGTAGAAAAATGACAATACTTGTCTAGTCTCTTATTGTGACTATTATAAAGGTTAAAAAGGGACGGATACAGAATCGGACGACCGGACATCTCCCTTGAAAACGAAATTTTCTCACATTATTTGACATGTTTTCCAAGATTAAATAAAAAGTATAATAATTGCACTTATCTTACTGAAAGACAAGCTCTTTATTCTAAAATTATCACTTTTATTAATAATTTTGTCGGACACAAAAACTGAATTTTGACACTTGTGACGTCAGAATACAGCTGTACTGAGAGTGTACATATTCTACGTTGCGATCTATTGTACTATTGCCATATATTCTACGTTGCCATCTATTGTACTAATGTCATCTATTCTACGTTGCCATCTATTGTACTATTGCCATCATTCTACGTTGCCATCTATTTTACTATTGCCATCTATTCTACGTTGCCATCTATTGTACTATTGTCATCTATTCAGCGTTGCAATCTATTGTACTAATTGTATCTATTCTACGTTGCCATCTATTGTAGTATTGCCATCTATTCTACGATACCATCTATTGTACTATTGCCATCTATTGTAGTATTGCCATCTATTCTACGATGCCATCTATTGTACTTATTGCCATCTATTGTAGTATTGCCATCTATTCTACGTAACCATCTATTGTACTATTGCCATCTATTGTAGTATCGCCATCTATTCTACGTTACCATCTATTGTACTTATTGCCATCTATTGTAGTACTGCCATCTAATCTATTTCTTCGTTACCATCTATTTGGTGGCGAGCAGTTCCTTTATTAAAGAGGGTATACGGTTCACGTCAACCTAAAATAAATTCCACTTAAGATTGAAATCTTATATACTTTTTATAATAACTTATTTTATTGAATAGTAATCGAGATAAACCAAAATGTTTGAAAGGAATTGAGTCTTTGCCACAAACTCTGATTTTCTTATCTCTATATCTTGGCAACCCAATATCGGAGACCTAAGATATTTCAAACTATGCATTATGTTAGATAAAAGAATCTAAGTTTGAAATATCAAAGGTTTACCCATTCAGGTTGCGAAGATATAGGGATTAAAAAATTTGCGTTTGTGACAAAGACTCAATTCCTTTCTTATATGCAACCGGAACTGAAAACTTTAGAATGAGATATCATTAATCCCGATCGGTTAAATAACCTGGAGATTAACAGCAAGACGAGAACAAGCATTATTTAATCTGGAGATTAGGAAAAAAGAGTGGATCAAGCATTAATCCCGATATCCACAATTCAAAAAAAATTCCCAGCACTGATAAATTTGCTTTATTTCATTCTTGTGCATAAAACTAAAATTAGAGGAGCTACGAGGTCACAAAGTCGTACAAAGAGGTAGATTTTACTGTCACCTTTTGTCTAGCTTGCAATGGTTTAATAAACAGCCGGATTAGTTAGCTAAGGAACTTGTCTTAGGTCTTCCAGTATTATCAAAATAAGATATAACCCCCCCCCTCCCCCCTTCAGTGGAAATGAATAAATGTGCAGATACTTCAGATATTTCAGATTTTAAGTCAACATATTCTAAATGATTCTAAATTCTAAAGTAATAGTCAATGTCATTACAATTAGATGTTTTTTTGATATAAAAAAGGGTATGGGCAATGAAGAATACATTTTTATTTCTAAATAATGTCATTTCCATATTAGATTTATTTAAGATCTTAACATACTACATTAACTATAAGAAAAATTTTTAAATTAGAAATTAGTAAAAGCTATTGTAAACATTTAATGTAAAAAAGTTCCGAACTGTATTCAAACTTTGAATTATTTTGGTAAAATATTGAAATATCGAAGGTTTACACCACTCGGTGCAAAGATTTAGGAATTAGAATATTTGAGTTTGTGGTAAAAACTCAGTTCCAAGTCTAGAGAACATTCTGAGACTGAACCTGGCAAACTTCTACCTGATTATCATATTTAATAACTGTAACCTGTTTATCTTCTTTGAACGAACTTCTATAAGATCGAAAATGAAATAAGATTATGAATGTTGGTTAGAATGATTAATCATATTCAATAACTTCAGGAGAAAATGTAACATTATCTGTCCTTTTTCAATGAAGATGATTAAAATTATCTATGTATTTGATGTTTTTTTTCAGAATATAAAAATGATTATTTCTTGTAATTATATCTGTAATTAAACAAGGTACTCAACAAATTTTCTTTGGCGCTCCGCGCACACATGAAAAGAATTGATTGACTCGTATCGTTAATTTTACAATTGTTGAAATTATAATTTTTTTTTAAAACACAAGAAAAAAACGATTTGAATTGAACACAGCCAAATCTGCATGCAACAACTGAAAATTTCCTTTCGATCGTCGTCAAACCCTTAAAAAAGCACTTTTATTTAAAAAAATTTTCTAAAGGGGTGGCAAGCCCCCCCCTACACCCCAGATATTTTGCACCCACCCCCCCCCGCCTAGCAAAAGTGCTAGTTGTTCCTCTGGAAATTAGAATATAAACAAAGACAATATTTTTTTCAAAGTTTTGCAGAGTAGCTTTTCTAAAGATTTAAAAAAGCAACATCGTTTTCCTCTTAGAGTAAAACTATTTTTTATGTTACTTAAAATAAATTCAGTTGTTTAGAGATCTTTGAAGTTAATGTGAAATGTATGACTATAATGAAGGATATAAAACATGGTGAAAGCTGAAAGGTAGGAAATGAAGCCTTTATTTGATGGAGTATGTAAATGCCAGAAATGAGTGGAAAATGCAAATGAAGCCCAACTAAAACCAATAATTTGATATACATCATGATATTTTTCTAGGGGTGGAGGGGGGTGGGGTAAAAAAATTCTAGGGTGGTAAAAAAAATTTGGCGCGCCACATTATAAAAATTTACCCACCCCTACACAATCCTTATTTACGCCCCTGAAGTAGGGGATAGGTGGATTAATAGATGAATGGATTAATAGATTAATAGATTAATAGATTAATTGATGAATGGATTAATAGATTAATAGATTAATAGATTAATAGATTAATGGATTAATAGATTAATAGATAAATAGATTAATAGATTAATGGATTAATAGATTAATAGATTAATAGATTAATGGATTAATGGATTAATGGATTAATAGATTAATAGATTAATAGATTAATAGATTAATAGATTAATAGATTAATAGATTAATGGATTAATGGATTAATAGATTAATAGATTAATAGATTAATAGATTAATAGATTAATAGATTAATAGATTAATAGATTAATAGATTAACAGATTAATGGATTAATAGATTAACGGATTATTAGATTAATGGATTTATGGATTAATGGATTTTGTAAATACAAATGGATTAGGAAAAAGAAAAAAAATTGAAGACTAAATTAAATGGTGAGAAAAAAGGAAAAAAGTTGGATATATTTTCCATAAAAAGATTGTGAAAGATTTAAAAACTTTGGCTCGACTCGTAATTCCTTACACCCGACTTTAAGACCCAACTCTGACGACAGCTTGTGTCACGTGATCGACAGTTGAAAGATCTTCAGCTCGACTTAAGGAATTAGGCGAGCTCTGCAGGGTAGTCTTTAAAAAAAACAGCCCAAAATAATGACCTAGAAAATATAGTAAAACCTTAAAAAGGCTGTTAACCTAATTTCCAGTGACTCTCCATTTGAACGGGGCCGTTACCGATTCGCAAATTTACTCTTAATTCTTTGTCTGACAAGAAATTACAAAAATATTCTTATTTTTCCGTCTTGAAATTGATAACTTGAAATTGCGGTTACTTCACAAAATTTACTTGCAGGTTTGAAGAACAAGAAGAAATAACTACGGGAAATGTGAAAAGGGTACTGTTGCGAATCTAGCGTGCAACACTTAGATTATGGGTTCACTTGAAATATTATGTTTTCAATTTGTTTTCAGGTGGGCTTTACCATCAACTTTTTCGGGTTTTATTTTAAATTCTAACAATCCAATCCTTCAATTGAATACTGTCTTTGTCATCTTATCAGGAAATAAGGTTCAGCATGAAAACATACAGTGAAACCAGAAAAATGTAGAATGGGAAGACGACGTTGGAGCAACTGCAAAACTAAATTACATTTGATGTTGTTATAAAACAAATTGCTTTATCAGTAAGTTATTAAATCACTTATTAAGTAAAATGGGTCTGTTTACTTTGCACATTTACTGTGCTTCATGTTCATTGGAACATTTAAAGTCATAACTTGAGTCTAAAAATCAACTTTCTATTTCAGAATTTCCTGGTTATCACTGTCTTAATATCAGACAAAGCCTTTAAGGGCACAATAGTGAATCTGACATATCACCCTAGCAATGGAGGGTCACTTGAAAGTTAGAAAGAAAGGAATTGAATAACGTAAGACTTGAAGTAAGACTGAAGTAAGATTAGAAGTAATGCTGGAATTAAGGCTGGAAGTAATGCAATGGAAGTAAGACTAGAGTAAGACTGAAAGTAAGGCCGGAAGAAAGGCTGGAAGTATAAAGGCGGGAAGTAAGGTTGGAAGTAAGGCTGGAAGTAAGGCTGACGGTATAAAGGCTGGAAGTAATGCAATGGAAGTAAAACTGAAGTAAGACTGAAGTAAGACTGAAGTAAGACTGAAGTATGACTGAAGTAAGACTGAAAGTAAGGCTGGAAGTATAAAGGCTGGAAGTATAAAGGCTGGAAGTAAGGCTGGAAGTAAGACTGAAGTAAGACTGAAAGTAAGGCTGGAAGTATAAAGGCTGGAAGTAATGCAATGGAAGTGAGACTGAAGTAAGACTGGAAGAAAGGCTGGAAGTACAAAGGCTGGAAGTAAGGCTGGAAGTAAGATTTGAAGTAAGGCTGGAAGTAAGACTGAAGTAAGATTGGAAGTAATGCTGGAATTAAGGCTGGAAGTAAAGCAATGGAAGTAAGATTAAAGTAAGACTGAAAGTAAGGCTGGAAGAAAGACTGGAAGTAAGACTGGAAGTAAGGCTGGAAGTAAGGCTGGAAGTATAAAGGCTGGAAGAAAGACTGGAAGTAAGACTGGAAGTAAGGCTGGAAGTAAGACTGGTAGTAAGGCTGGAAGTAAGACTGGAAGTATAAAGGCTGGAAGAAAGACTGGAAGTACAAAGGCTGGAAGTAAGGCTGGAAGTAAGACTAAAAGTAAGGCTGGAACTAAGGCTGGAGGTAATGCTGGTAGTAAGGCTGGTAGTATAAAGACTGGAAGTAAAACTTGAAGTAAAACTGGAAGTAAGACTGAAAGCAAGACTGGAAGTAAGACTGAAATTAAGGCCGGAAGTAAAACTGGAAGTAAGGCTGGATGTAAGACTGGAAGTAAGGCTGGAAATACAAAGGCTGGAAGTAAGACTGGAAGTAAGGCTGGAAGTATTAAGGCTGGAAGTAAGGCTGGAAGTATAAAGGCTGGAAGTAAGACTGGAAGTAAGGCTGGAAGTAAGACTGGAAGTAAGGCTGGAAGTAAGGCGGGAAGTAGGACTGAAGTAAGACTGGAAGTTAGGCTTCAAGTACAAAGGCTGGAAGAAAGACTGAAGTAAGACTGAAGTAAGACTGGAAATAAGGCTGGTAGTAAGGCTGGAATTATAAAGACTGGATGTAAAACTGGAAGTAAGGCTGGAAGTAAGTTTGGAAGTAAAACTGAAGTAAGACTGAAAGTAAGGCTGGAAGTATAAAGGCTGGAAGAAAGACTTAAGTAAGACTGGAAGAAAGACTGTAAGTATAAGGACTGGAAGTAAAACTGGATGTAAGACTAGTAGTAAGGCTGGAAGTAGGACTGGAAGTATAAAGGCTGAAAGTAAGACTGATGGATGGAATTAGACAAGATTGGTCCCAATAAAACTAATTAGAGGGACCATCATTATCATAATTATCCCACATAATCCAGTAAATACAATAATTAGTAAACACGGAATATATTATCTACATTCCTCCGTCAAAATATTTTCCGATTCTTAATCTTTTATTATTAAGATGGAGATAAGTCTATTTTATTGATTTATGTAAAATGCACGGGATAAGATGCGCTTCGTTTTGAGCTCAGAATTGAGACATTTACGCGGGGATTCTTACGCTTAAAGTACTCCGCAAAAATTAAGTTATGCCTGACAATGCAAAGTTGTACTCTCGATAAGTTCACTATTATTTCATTATAGGAATATAAACCAAAATCTTACCAAAATCTTTAATTGTTTAAAAACGCACCTAGTAACTGAGTAAACCAAATTCAAATTATGATATTGCTTTTCTAATTCTAATTGGTGTGTTTTTTTAAATAGCTTTTTTGTAAATTTTTTTATCTCATTCTACAAATTTCTGTTTTTTTTTCTATTTAGAACCAGTTTTCCACTGGGCTTTAGAGTCTTCAGTACGTATAGTTTAGATACAGGGATACCCACAAAAAATGAGACTTCAGAGACGACTTTCTGAATTTATACTGTCTGTTTCCTTATATATATATATATGTATAAATTGTAAACTGTAACAAATGGTGATTATTAATGTATAATGGTTGAATATTATATGTTTTGTTTGTTAACAACTAAATACCCTTATCTTTCAAAACTTCTCTTGATATAATTCCCAATCTAGGAGAAGCATTTCCTTGAACTTGTATACTTGTATATACTTCTACAAGAGCGTCCAATATCATATTGGATAATCTTAAGGCTTTCAACCGCCAAAAAACGGATAGAATACTAAAAGAACCTTGGATATTTTGCATACACATCTTTATATTGTTCTTATATATATATATATATATTATATTAAATATATAAATTAAATATTAAATATATTAAATATTTATATATATATATAATTTTAAATACTCCCTTTGACTCATAAAAATTGGATATTTTTTATCTTCAGAGTGGATAAACCATAGATTAATTAAAATAACAGATAGAACACTAGATGTCGTCTCTTATTTTAATTAATCTATGGGGTAAACTTTAAAAACAAAACATTTTTATCTGTGTTTAAAAAATTAGACTTTGACAATATTGCTAAAGTTACGATGGAACTAACTACACTAAAACCCTAAATAAGCGATACATCGAAAGAATTCATCAAATGTCGTATTCTTCACTTTTTGATAATATAATGTTGCAGATATTTAGTTTTTTAATAAAATAATTAGATGGAGCTCTTCAAAACTGTTCCCGCATATTCATGGCAATTTATTTATTTTCGCAAATACTGAGATTTACGTAAAATAGTATAAAACTCATTGAAAAATGGTCAAGACGACATCTAATAAATTCTTTCGATGTATGGCTCATTTAGGGTTTAACTGTAAGACAAGTAAAAACACCTTTTAATGAAAGGTCTCAAAATATATAATTTAAAGAACAGAGGAGCTGATTATTCTCCTTATACTTAAATTTCTTAATCCTTATATCTTTGCAGTTTGATGTTGCGAACCTTTGCATCTATTCAATCCATGAATTTAGCCAGATTAAAAGTTTCAAATATCAATGTTTATATCCGAATACGTTGTAAAGGTTCAAAGATTAGAAAATTATAGTATAGTTATAGTTATAAGTTCCTTAATATAAAATTATAGTATAGGTATAGTTATTAGTTCCTTAATATAAAATTCTAATTCAATACTTCTAATAATTCCTGTATATTTTTAACCTGATGGTGTAAACCATTGATATTTCAAACAGACTATTGGATCTAACATTCATTGTTTGAATTATAAAAAGGTCTAGGATATCCACAGAAATCCAGACTACTGAAAGATATGCATTAAATCTTCACAAGGTCTTTGGTTTTACCTCACAAACTCGCTTATACTTTTTAGCAGCCGTGGACATTTAAATTAAAAATTGCAACATGCTTGTCCTTATAGCTTTTGTTCAAAAGGACTTTTTTACATATTTTGTATATCTATCTAGGTGGCAAGGATAGTTGGACAGAGTTTGAACGGCTCAGCTATAACGGGGAAACTAGCGTGGTTATTGCCAGACCACATACAGGTATGGGCAATAAATTTATTTATTTTGAAATTTTTTTAATTTCTCGGATTTTTTCAATCTCTTGAACTAATTTGAGAGAGTTGATATATTTGAATTTGGCGCTTTGCAAGTTCAACCAACCGCCAGGGGATCGGAAGACGCTAGTATCGGCTCTGCGCAGCCATTTTTATTTGCTAGTTGCGGGCAAGAGAGCAAAAAACGTGCATGAATTATGAAACATTAAAAATATGATTTTTTCCTTGAATATCAATGCATCTGTGTTTTTTTCAGGACGGATGCATCAGATCCGAGTGCATTTTCAGTATCTAGGTACAATTTTTTTTGTGTAACTATAACTACAATTCATTTATGATGCAATTAAGTTTTAAGCACAATTTATTAAGCATTCTTTAAAAAAATGGATAATTCATACAAAACTTAAAAAAAATTATGATTTTAATACAATGGTAAGGAACAAAAGATGAAATAAACTTTTAGGTTTGATTATAAAGAGAGCGCAACGGATTTTTAACTAAATTCATTTGAGGGGTTACTGACTTTTGATTTTTTAACCTCTATATTTAGTCTATATCTGACTAATTAAGCCGTATCCCTTGCTCTTCAAAGGAACAAAAGCGACCTATAAACGTGTCTGATTTGTCACGGTACCATTATAACTATTTATGTCAAGCTGTTATTTTGGTGATCGAAGTGTTTTTGGACAGAAATTTTCTCTTTATCGAGAAGATGAAAGCCTTTTAATATAACCTAAAAAGGCGAGAACCTTCATCGTATAGAGAAAGTTTAAGTCCAAAAACTGTATAGCATGTTGTGCCAAAATAATAGTGATATAGGTAATTTTTGAAACGTTTGTGTTCTTGTCTTATTTCAATGCTATTTCTATAGATCAAATAAGCTTTGAAACAAAGCAGAAGTAAAACAAATAAAGTTATTTTCAATTTTAATTGAAAATAAATATCTTGAAAATATCCCAAATTTTTGGGAGAAAATCCGGGAACTAATTAAAACTTTACAGCACACGTGCTATAATGCATAGCTAATAATTAACTTTATAGCACGATGATTACTTTATAGCACGTTTCTCATGAAATTCACAATGAAGTGAGTAAGAATGATAAAGTACACAATAGTTTCATAAAAAGCTTCGTAAGACCACGAGTGAAGGTTTATTTCTATAAAAAAAATGATTATTTCCAATTCTGCACTTGTGCAGTTTCTGCTTGTGATTTGCGCATTTCCGCTTGCAATACAAAATTGAGAAAATTATCCAGAATCACACACTTTTAAAGTCAAAAAAATTATATCATATCATTTGCTAGGAATCAAATTTATTATTTGACGATCCGAGTTGAATGTTGCAAATTTCTGAATTTGTATGAACGCTACGTTCTTTAGTATGAGTTGTTTTTAACAATTTTCTCCCTTTAGACGCAACAGATAGAAGTAAGCGATCGAAAGCGCTTATTTTGAGCCGTAAGCATATACGCCCTTTCATTTTTTGCGAATTATTACTAATTGTTCTTGTTCTTTAGGTCATCCTATAGTTAACGATCCTCTATACAACCACCCTGTGTTCGGAAATGAGAGGGGGAAATCCGGGAACTTCGGTAAGACGGAGGAAACCCTCATCTCGGAGCTTGTCAAGATACACAACACGGAGAACTGGTTAGGAGAGGACGGAGATTATGAGACAGAAATGGCAGAGGTACACTTAGTGATTTTTTTCTCATCCCTATATCTATAGTTTTTCTATCTATAAATAAAATAGCCAGTTTCAATTGCAGTTTCACAATTTAAGTGACTAGTGGGTTTCTTGCAGTAAATAAATTAAATTGGCAAAATTCATCACTTTTTTTTCTTACTTATATCGATAATCAAACAAGGATATAAATATAGTTGTGAATCGAGCACATAATTCTTTAGATAGAGGTTCCTTTGAAATTCGTCGCCGGTCCCTTTAAAGGGACTGTAAAGGAAAAATGAAAGGGGTATAGGAGCAAACCCGAGATTCTCAGGTTTCTGTAGGATATAGTCTTTTTTAGATTGGTTTCGTATTTGCTGAATATGATCTGTTTAAACCTACAAATTTTATTACAAATTGCATATATATATATATGAATTTTCGTATAAATTTGACAAAGTTTTATATTCATTTCTAAAGACAGGAAGATCAGATAGATGTCTTATTTGTATCGTTCAACGCCTGAGATTCTAAGGTTTCATCCTATACCCCTTTTTTATTTTTCCTTTACAGTCCCTTTAATATACCCCCTTTCATTTTTCCTTTACAGTCCCTTTAATATACCCCCTTTCATTTTTCCTTTACAGTCCCTTAAATATACCCCCTTTCATTTTTCCTTTACAGTCCCTTTAAGTTTCACATTCTTCATGCCTTTCCTTACCTTTCACTTATCCTTGGAGTAAATTTTACAATTTTCATTCGATAAGGATGGGTTGACCTTAATGAAGCTGAACGGGTCGGAGAACTCTGGGAACAGGTTCTCTGAGAGTTATCACAGGTCTCTTCGATCCGATCAGTCCAGGATTATTGTCTCTCCAGGTCCAGATAAGGTACACGGGGACCGAATTGAATGAATTTGAGCCACGTCGCTAAACTATGAACTGCCAGTGATTCAAAATTAAAGATTTGAATCGGTGATTCAAATTTGAACCAACAGATGGCAGTTTAGCGACCCTGCAAATTCATTAAATTAGGTCCTAGAACAATTTTATTGTTAAAATTTAAAAATTTAAATTAAAATGATCATATTTATGATAATTTTATATTCAAGGTTTTTTTTACGGACTCCGAAAACCCCCGGTTAATCCTTAACTAATCTCCCCTGTGGTTTATATAAAAACTTTTTTATTATAGTTCTTCTTTAGAAACATATCCAAATGTTAACTTCGTTTTATGCACAAACTTACAGTTTTGCTGAACCGTCAAAACTTTTATCATTAGATTATTTCTTCGAATATTTGTTAGTGGGACTCATAAAACTGTGGAATTAAAGGACGACTGTTAGATTCAAGTTATGATTGTAAAAAGTCCAATGATAATTAAAGAGAGAAATTGTGAAGTGTGAACGAACAAATTTTTATTAATAGTTGAATTTTTAGCTAATGGTAAAATTATTCGTTTTAAAACAACATCAATATATCGCGCACAAGATTGTTTTAATGTCGTCGTCTTCCTATTCCATATAATTTTATGGATTCCACTGTAACCAAGATTTGAAAACTATCAGCATAAGATATTTTGCACTGAGGCTGAATTTAAAGAATTTGAGCTGCGGGTTAAATTTGAAACCCGGGTCAAAAAAGGTTGGTTCCACTTAAAATTGTATTCAGTGTTTCAAGATTTAAGCCGGTGCTCAATTGAAAACGGTTTTGGGCGAATTTGAGACGAGGCTCTAATTCATTATAATTTCGGAATCTGGTAATCATACTATGTACAAAGTTGACAGAACTGTTACAGGCCTGCAGTCAGATTTTTCTCTTTCCTAAACACTTAAAAGAAAATTTTGTTTTTTAAAGGAAAAGTTGAAAATGGACACGGCGTGCTATGAATGCTCATTGAGTTACCGGGAACCAGGACCAGCTGATCTAGTCATGTTCCTCCACGCTCTCAGATATACGGTCAGCACCATTTTGAAGAAAAAAATTGAAAAATACGACATTTTGAAAAAATACGCCATTTTGAAAGAATGTGCCATTTTGGGAAAAGGCACACATTAAAAAAATTACCTATACCATCAAATCTTTTTATAATCATGATTGGACCAATTATTGTTTAATTCTGACAATTTCTTTCGTTGCTTTTAAAGCTTGGAATTGCATAATTCCCTTTGTAGAAAAACACAATAGAAAAATATTAATTTTTAAATAGTGCACATCTAAAAATGGAAAGTCACTTGACATTACGGTCCCTTCAAGTCATAACATATAATATTTTAATTATTTAATATAACAAATTATATTTTAGGGTCCGAATTGGAGTCATGAAACCTCTTTACCCTCATGGGCTGAACCGGATTGGAAATTATAACCTATAATACCTTAATTGTGTACAACCTGAGTTTTGTAATGTACGATCTTCGTCTTACACTGTCTCGTACATATCTTGTACATGTAAAAAACTATGTACATTTTACAACATGATTTAAAGAAGAGCACAAATTCGTCTTCCTGTGCAATATCAGGGTAAATATTATGTACATAAGAGCCATCCGTTGGCGTACATCAAAACACTTTATAAACATTATTTTGCAAGACCCATAGTTCTTTAAAAGTTGTTAAAGTTATTGTAGGTACTAGAGATGTCAACGATAGTGTAACGTAACGTAAAATGTACGTTTTTGTAAGTTACGTTACAATAATGTGTAACGTTTGGATATATTCTATATAACGTGAACGGTAAACGTTAACGTTATAGGAGCTCATACCTAACGTTAACGTTAAACGTTAACGTTAGAGGAATATACCCCCAACGTTAGCGTTTTGTGGAAATGTAACGTTATTTTTCTAATATCTACAACTTTTTTGACTATAACGTAAAGCAATGTTTTATTTCCAAGGGGAGCTTGAAAGTCTAACGTTTGAAAAATGAATTGTGATTTGATTGAATATCGTAACGAAAGGATTTCTATTTTAATTATTTTTGCTTTGTTTTACGATGTACACAAAGAGAACATGTTCACAATTAATTTAGAAGATGGGCGCGAAGCGCCCTATAAGGCTAGTATTAATATAAGTAATAAAAGCCTATCTTTTTACAGATAAAAATAAATAATAAACCCTCCATTAATGGCGTCGATGTTCAAACACAAACTGTACCTTAAAATTGTACCTTGTGAATCTTATTCTATTTTTAAGTATTTTAATCTACGGGTTACCCACAAAGGATGAAACTTTAATGACCCAAAACTACTTAACTTTATTGCAATTTAAGGATGAACTGGGATTTCTGCCCGAGTTAGTGAATCTATGTAAGAAATTCCTGGGAAAAAAGTTTCTTGAAAAAACCTGGAAATAAAAACTTTGGAAAAAAGTCCGAATTTTCTCAAGTCCTTGGGAAAAATGTCACTGGAAATAAAGTCCTGTGTTTTGGATTCCTGGGACTGTTTCCTTTTAATTAATAAAAGGACTTTTTTCCACAGGACTTTTTTAATGTGAAATTTTAGGACTTTTTTCCGGAAACTTTTTTTCCAAAGACTTTTTTAGCGGTTACCGAGTAAAGTACTCTTTCAATGGTATAATTAAATAATTGTTGGTAAATAAAGAAACATGTTCACTGCTGCAGAGAACCATGCATTTCATAAAGAAAACCGAATAAACTCTGTACAATCGTCTCTGAATTCTCCTTCGCTGTGGGCAGGGGCGTATTCAGAAATTTGTCCGGGGGGGGGGGCTTAATTTTTTTCTCTTTCCCTGAAATCAATAGATTTCACTGGTCCAGAGGGGGTCATAGCCCCCATAGCCCCCCCCCCCTAAATACAGGTCTGGCTGTGGGTAACCCTGTATTTAATGTTTTCAATAAAATCTCCCCGACTCCTTACTTCCTTTGAATGTTTAAATAATTAAAAAAAAAACTAATTCTGAAAACGTATCCACCCCCAAAGTAGGAGTTTTGAACGTCGAATTTGCGCTCAAACTCAGGATTTACAGATCTTAAAAAGTTTTATATGTCTCAAATGAATCCGAAAGAATTTTTCCACAACACTGCATTCTCAGTTCAACTAACTTACATAGCCGGTCACTCTCTTTAAGGATAAAACTATTAAAGTTCTCTTAAGGATAAAACTATTAAAGTGTCCAATAACTTAAACTATGAAAGATGTCTTAAAGGGAGTGACCGGCAATGTATAGTAGTTGAACTGAGAATGAAGTTTTGTGGAGAAATTTTTAGGAATCATTTAAGACCTATGAGACGTTTTTACGATGCATATTTGTTCAGCAAGAGCGCAAATTCAAGCTTTAAAATCCCCATAGATTGTTCATTTAGGAGGAATAATTTTGAAAATCAGTTTTTAAAAAATTAATCAATAACGACGAGGAAAAATGTGTTAAAAATTTTACATTAAACTAATTAGTTGTTTATGAACAGGTTGAGAAAATAAAATTAAACTATTATTATCGAATATAAGTAATCTTATTCAGTTATTGGTTTTTGTAATGTCTCATTGTTCACAAACATTTTCTGTAGATTTCCTGGAATTTTTTACTGAAAAGACAACAACTGAAAAATTTAAAGAAATATGAAAACAAATTTATAAAGAATAAGAAATTCAATATAATGATGAAAAATAAATAATTGATTCTATCATTGATTTATTGAGAACATTTTAATTGAGAAATATATGTTCCTAAACATCTAATTAGTTTACTCAAGAGAATTGGTTTTACATTTTTTGTCGTCGTTATATCATAATTTTGAAAATATCGATTCTCAAATGGATTATTTTGATCGTCGACTTTGCACTCAAACTCAGTAATTATACATCATTAAAACATTTTATATGTCTCAAATGTATCCTAAAAAGTTTCCACAAAACTACATCCTCAGTCAACTACCATATATTGCCGGTCACTCCCTTTAAGGATTGGGGAATGTAGAAATTTAAATGATGGGGGGGGGGGGGAAAAGAGAAGGGACAGGATTTACTGAAAATGGCCAAGTTAGACATTCCTCTCTCCTTTATACATTTGATTATCTAGTGTGCCAAGTTTGAGTACATTTATAATCTGGCTTATACCCTTCCTTAACCTTTTCATCTATCATCTACCCTCCCAGCTTCTCCAGCTTGTAAATTAAGGATAAGGGGGGGGGGGAGATATTTCTTTGGTCTTTTATTTTTATAATTAAAGGTGATACACTAGACAGTGTTTGTAGACATAGTTGGAGGTCGTTTTCAGTTCAGTTTTAGGTATCTGAGAGGTTGTGTAGGTGTAGGAGAGGTTGTGTAGGTATATGAGATGTTGTGTAGGTATCTGAGAGGTTGCGTAGGTGTAGGAGAGGTTGTGTAGGTCTGGTACCTGAGAGCTTGTGTAGGTGTAAGAGAGGTTGTGTAGTTGTGGGAGAGGTTGTGTAGGTATATGAGAGGTTGTGTAGGTGTAGGAGAGGTTGTATAGGTATATGAGAGGTTGTGTAGGTATCTGAGAGGTTGTGTAGGTGTAGGAGAGGTTGTGTATGTTTAGGAGAGGTTGTGTAGGTATATGAGAGGTTGTGTAGGTATATGAGAGGTTGTGTAGGTACATGAGAGGTTGTATAGGTATATGAGCTGAGAGGTTGTGGAGGTGTAAGAGAGGTTGTGTAGGTATATGGGAGGTTGTGTAGGTATCTGAGAGGTTGTGTAGGAGTAGGAGAGGTTGTGTAGGTATATAAGAGGTTGTGTATGTGTAGAAGAGGTTGTGTAGGTGTGGGAGATGATGTGTAGGTATATTAGAGGTTGTGTAGGTTATGAGGGGTTATATAGGTATATGAGAGGTTGTGTAGGTATCTGAGAGGTTGTGTTGGTGTATGAGAGATTGTGTAGGTGAAGGAGAGGTTGTGTAGGTATATGAGAGGTTGTGTAGGTTTATGAGAGGTTGTGTAGGTGTAGGAAAGGTTGTGTAGGTATATGAGGGGTTGTGTAGGTATATGAGAAGTTTTGTAGGTATATAAGGGGTTGTGTAGGTATATGAGGGGTTGTGTAGGTATATGAGAGGCTGTATAGGTGTATGAGGGGTTGTGAAGGTATATGAAGGGTTGTGTAGGTATATTTGGAGTTGTGTAGGTATATGAGGAATGATGTAGGTATATGAGAGGTTGTATAGGTGTATGAGGGGTTGTGAAGGTATATGAAGGGTTGTGTAGGTATATGAGGAGTTGTGTAGGTATATGAGGGGTTGTGTAGGTATATGTGGAGTTGTGTAGGTATATGAGGAATGATGTAGGTATATGAGAGGTTGTGTAGGTATATGAGAGGTTGTGTAGGTATATGAGAGGTTGTGTAGGTATATGAGGGGTTGTTTAGGTATATGAGGGGATATGTAGGTAAAGGAGAGGTTGTGTAGGTGTATGAGAGGTTGTTTAGGTATATGAGAGGTTGTGTAGGTACATGAGAGGTTGTATAGGTATATGAGGAATTATGTAGGTATATGAGAGGTTGTGTAGGTATATGAGGGGTTATGGAGGTTTATGAGAGGTTGTGAAGGTATATGAGAGGTTGTGTAGGTGTATGAGAGGTTGTGTAGGTATATGAGGGGTTGTTTAGATATATGATGAGGGTATGTGTAGGTGTATCACTCTAGTATGCCAAGTCCATTAGCGCCTGATCCAATCAGGGTTCAGCCATGTGTTTGGTGTCTATTCTGAACCAATAGAAATTGCATGGTGGTAACATTTATCTTTCTATCTATAGCTCATTATCCAATTAGAGATGAATCCTTATATCGGCGCTATAAAAGTAAATGGAAACATATACTTTTAGTAAACTATATATAGTGGTATGAGGGGTTGTGTAGGTTATAGGAGAGGTTGTGTAAGTATATGAGAGGTTGTCTAGGTGTATGAGAGGTTGTGTAGGTATCAGGGGTTGTGTGGGTAAAGGAGAGGTTGTGTAGGCATATGAGAGGTTGTGTAGGTGTATGAGAGGTTGTGTAGGTGTAGGAGAGGTTGTGTAGGTATATGAGAGGTTGTGTAGGTATCTGACGGGTTATGAAGGTTTATGAGAGGTTGTGTAGGTATTTGAGAGGTTGTGTAGGTATAGGAGAGGTTGTGCAGGTTGAGAGGTTATGTAGGTTTATGAGAGGTTGTGTAGGTATATGATTAGGGGTTGTGTAGGTTATAAGGTTTGCCCCGCCCCCCCTTTACACAAATGCTCTCGTACGCCCCTGGAGAGGTAATAAAGTTTCAATGTTTACTTTAAATCCAATTCCCCCCCCCCCTACCCCCTCTCAGAGAGGAGAGGTTAAATTATTAGTAAAATATTTAATTTCAGACAGTAGAGAGGACCCACACAAAGAATTTAATTGGGACAAGTTCACAAAAAAACCCCATGCCAAGTTTAAATACATTTGAATTCTTCTAGCAGTCAGTTTACGTTTAAATATCTTAAGGAGGGTTGTAAAATAATATCACGCATTTAAATGCGATAAATTGAAACTTAATGAAATTATGTTACAGTGATAACCAGAAAACGATGGAATAGAAAGACGACATTATAGCAATGTTTAACCCTATTCCTGCTGGGTAATTTTCTAAAATCTAGTTACCAATAATATAGCTCAAGCAAGAGTTGATTCCCTTCCCAAACCAAATTATAATCTTATTGTGTGTTACTCATTAAAAGTGGGTGCAGTGTGTTTGTCATTTTTAGTAGAAGGGTTTTTTTGAGTACTCAAAAATTCACTAAGATTGTCTCAATGTCTCAATGTCAATAAATAAACTCTTTTAAACAAAATATTAGAAATTTTATTTTTTATTTATCTTCATAATATCATGATGAGGCCAAGGGACAAGAAGCCTTGATTTTAAATAACGAATTTTTTCCTTAAGCTAAAGTACCATTCATTTATTTTTTATGTATATTGTATATGTAAACTGTAAAGTTTCAGACACTAAAATGTAACCCTTAAAAGCTTAAATACACTTGTTAAAAAGGTTAGTCTTTAAAGCGTACATTGGCAATGTAATAAAGAAAACCATATACCACCGTAAAAACAAACCAAGCATTGCTTTAAAAAAAAAATATAAAACTTCTTTGCACCCCCCCTGGAAAAATCCTGGTTACGGGTCTAGTGTCAGATTTTGATCAAATTTAGGTTTTTGAAAAGCCTTTAACATAAGGAAACGAATTGCACAAGTTTTGCAAAAAAAAATGCAAATTTTTTGCAAACAACCTGTCAAAGGAAATTTGCACATTTTTTGTTTTTCTTGATTAAAAATCAGGTTATTTAAAATTTTGCAAAATTTTTTGCATATTTAAAATGGTATGGTCAAGGGCTTTTCAAAAATGTATAATTTTTCATTTTTTGGACAAATTTTTTTTTGAAAACATTTTTACTATATAACTGGATTTTGCGATTAAAAAATTCAATTTTTGCAAATTTGCAATTTTTTTGCAGATTCTAAAAAAAGCACAAGAGCTTTCCAATGATGTATCATTTGTCATATTTAGATATCAAACATGGGATTTAGGGGGGTTGACCCCCCCCCCCAACATATCCTGGTTTTCAAGTACCCCAGCAGAGATAGGGTTAAACGGTTTAATGTTGTTACAAAGCAAATATTTTTTCTAGTATATTTAGCAAAGCACAATTTAAGTGAAAACTGTACAATTGCTATGCCTGATGTTCACTGTACATTGAACTAGTTTAATTGTCCTAACTTGAGTTTTAAAAGTCGAGTCTTTCTATTTCTCAGTTTTCTGGTTATCACTGCATATTATACAAAAAGACATATATAATGGTGTTATTATAGATATACGCACTTTATAATCGTGTTTTCTTTGACTAAGCAAAAATACACTTTAGCTGACTGTACAAATGTAATGTTCAGTGTGACGTATGATGATTATTTTTAACATTTTAATGGGAGAGGGGGTATTTTATAGATTACCAATTTCTTACAAAAGAAAGTCATCTATGTGCACAGTAACCTCCCCCCCTTGGCTTTCTGTACTCTAATCTAACTAGTTCTATCACACAGCTGACTAATACAAATACAGTATGACGTCACAGAGTATAATGTGTCACACCCCAAGTACTTGATACGGGTTTGATAGCGTTTATGCACAATTAAAGTGAGATATAGTTTGAATTTTATTAGTTCTTAAATCTTTTATAACGACTCAAATATTAGGTCTTATAGATTTTAAAAATTGTACAAAAAAATCTGATCATTTTAAGTTTTTCCTTGAACAAATATTGGTTACTTCACATTGAGAACTAAATCTGATTTGTACATCTAAAAAAATGCAAGAGCAAAAATTGGATTGGTTTGTAGGTTATTTACCTATATGCGCTTTAAGAAATATATGCTAAATGCCCATTTAAGTTTCTCCTATGGTCAGATTTAGATATACAGTTTTCAAACCATTTATAAAATCTTACAATCATGATAAACAGATTTGGTAATTCGTTTAGTAAATGTTTCTGTTGGATTTTTACTGAGAAATTTTATTTATGTGTTTTTGTAAAATATACACTGTACAAAAAAAATCATAATTTAGTGAGTAATAAATCTGTGAAAGAGTGAATCCCTCCATTCCCATGTTAATTGGGGTCTGTCCTAGAGAACGGTTTTTGGACAGACTAAGGGGCCGAGCGTCGCGGCTAAGGGCCCTGGCGCTGCGGCCACATGACCAATGATATTGTACAAAATTGAAAGGAGGGGGGGGGGGGGCAAAAATCGTTCTCTAGGAAATTACCGTTAATTGAGACTCGTGTTTTAAGAGAATTCTAGGTCAAACTTGATTGTATGAAGCTGATAATCATAAACATTGCAAGATGAATCCACAGGAGTCAGTTATACCACTCTCCCAACAGTTAATTGATTCTTCCCAAAATCTATCTTTCATAACCTCCCAAGAATCGAAAACCACGCCGTCCCAACAATTAACACCATGTTCCTTCCAAGATTTAACCCTTCCTTACCAAGAACCAACTACTGTGCCTTCCCAAGAACCAACTACCCTTCCCTTCACAGAACCAACCACCATACCTTCCCAAGAACCAACCACCATACTTTCCCAAGAACCACCTACACTTCCATTCCCAAAACCCACTACCCTACCCTCCAGAGAACCAACTACCCTTCCTCCCCACGAACCAACTACACTTCCTTCCAAAGAACCAACCACCCTTCCTTCCCAAGAACCAACTACCCTTCCTTCCCAAGAACCAACTACCTTTCCTTCCCAAGAACCAACTACCCTTCCTTCCCAAGAACCAACTACCCATCCTTCCCAAGAACCAACTACACCTCCTTCCAAAGAACCAACTACCCTTCCCTCCACAGAACCAACTACACTTCCTTCCCAAGAACCAACTACACTTCCTTCCAAAGAACCAACTACCCTTCCTTCCCAAGAACCAACTACACTTCCTTCCAAAGAACCAACTACACTTCCTTCCAAAGAACCAACTACCCTTCCCTCCCAGAAACCAACTACCTTTCCTTCCCAAGAACCAACTACCCTTCCCTCCACAGAACCAACTACCACTCCCTCCCAAAAACTAACTAACCCTCCTATAAAAGAACAAACTACCCTTTCCTCCCAAGAACCAACTATCCTACCTTCCCAAAAAATAATTACTCTTCCTTCCCAAAAGTTAGATGCAAACTCCAAGCTGCCGCCATCTCCCACCTCCCCTATTACAACTCCCTCTTTCTCCCAACGTTCAACTATGAGTTTCTCCCAAATACTCCCTCCCACTGAGGTAATAAACCCATTTGAGGGATTAACCACCTCAAAATCCCAAGACGAACCAGTCCCAAATCCTAGAATGCTTGTGAAACAGGGGTCTGGTCGGTTCCGAATTTATCCCGCAAACATTGAACCGAAACCAGAAATCCACGAAAACTTGAATGCAGTGAAAGCAACCCATCCAAGATTCAACGTAAAAGTAAACCAAAGAGCCTCTCTAATCCCAATCCTGGATAAATATTCCGAAACACACAAAGATGAACTCAACCCCAAGTCTAAATCTGTAAACAAGAAAAATACTTTTAAAAGTTGGATTTACAAGAAAGCTCCTAGTATATTAAAAGGTCAGGCTGAACATCATATGGTTATTGGTCCTCCGACTGAAACTGAGCATACACTAAACGTGATAAAGGTAAAATTATTCAACTTTTAATGTACATCATATATTAATACTTTTCTTCTATCAACAAAAATATAATTCACGATTTTTTTAGCTAAGAAGGGAATCCAATTAAAGAAAAAATAATGAAACATTAACATAGAACAAAAAGTTTCTTTTAAAATTTTTATATTATTTTTATTTTTAGGATGCTAGTGGGCACTTAATCGGACTACCAGAAGAGTGGAATTTAAATGGTCGACCTGAAGAATGGAAAACACAATTAGGAAACACAAAAATAGCGTTTTGATATTTTTCAAGTCATTTCAGTTTTTCGTTATAAAATTTCAGTGCACTGACACGTGTTGACGTATCGATTGTTTTTTTTTCTTTTATCACTTTATTAATTTCCAGATACGTCATAACAACATTTTATATTTTTAACCCAACTCAAATCATGAATAAATGCTTTTTGTTTCGTCAGACAAGAAGAAAAATGTCCTGAAAGAAATGGTGAAATTAAACACCCCAAATAGTCAGGAACCTATCATTTATTCATTCATTCCTTCAACCTTGTCATTCATTCACCCTTTATTCATTCATTCATTCATTCATCTATTCACTGTTAATCATGGGTTTGCAAAGAGGGGGGGGGGGGGAAGAATTACGAGTTTTTTGTTGTTGAAAATTTAGGATATTCAAAATGGGGATTACCACACCCTCCCTAGTTACACGCGCGCCTATCAAATTTTATTACTGATAGTTGTATATTCTTTAAAAAAGTAATTAATGTTTTTAACTTCTATAACTTTATAAGTATTTTGACAAAGTCGACATAATTTAATGAAACGATTCCGAGAAAAATGAAATATCGTTTTTCCTAATATCTGAATTAATACTTAACATTTCGCAGAAATTCACATATTTGAATTTACAAGCTTTAGATGATAGGTTATCAGGAAACATTTTACCAACAAGTGATTAACAAAAACCTTCTGAAGAAAGGAAAGAAAAAACAGCCGAGCCTTCAAATCGGTTCACCTTTCGACTTTAAGGAAGAATATTTTTTATATTAAAATGATAGTTCTGTATCATCAGAAAATCCGCAATTATTTGAAGAAAAAGTTGCGGAGTTTTTTAAAAGCTTTATTTGAGTGGAAATATGACTCTTTCTTAGAATATAGTTGTGTTCAGTCGCCGTTTCATACTTACCACAGACAATAGAACAATCTTTCTTTCCTTTTTTGTAAAAATTCCCTAATTTGATTTTTTTCTCTTAGCAGTTTCTTTTGATTGTTTCCAGATTATTTCGAGTGTTAAATTAAGACAATATTTTCCGTTGTTTCTGTAGCGAAAATCCGCATGTCACTTCTGTAGAGAATCCAAAATTAAAAATAATCAAGTTTTAATTTTAAAACCATAGATATTTTATAAATAGCATTCTTTAAATGTGGGGTCATCACAAATTATGTCTATAGTTCTTTCAATTGCGTTGACTCAAAATCTATTCTGTAGCATGAGTTCAAGGCCAAAATTGAAGCTGATGGAAGTATTACAGGTATACCTGACGACCTGAAACAGGACTTCAAGAAGGTTATGGAGTCTAACAAGGTGGAGAAGAACGAGGAGAACATCGTTAAGGCCGCCAACGTCGCCGAAACCAGTTTCAAACTCCGAAAGAAGAAAAAGACTGGGAAACTTATGAAAATTGACGAAACAAATGAAGCGCTGCCCAAACTAGATCGAAATATGACAAACGAGCAAATATTCGATCATTTGCGATCCTTGTGCAATCCTGATAGCTACGAAAACTTGTATAAAAAGGTAGAATGTGTGTGGCTTCGACAAATGCTTGGTTTCAGGTAAAAACTTCTTAAAATACTTTTTTTAACAATCCTTGCTTTTTTTCAGAATGCTTAATACAGCTTAGAATGGTTTAGAGTCGATAGAAAATGTTAATTTAGTTAATCAGTGCCATACATATCTAGTCAATTATTAATCATGTCGTCAGTTCTAAAATTTTTTAAATCTGACAAGAAGAAGAAGAGTTCGGGACATTATCTGGAGATTGCAGAGATTGGCATGCCAACCCAGGTATGATCAAGTAAGACTGCACAGACCAAATTTATGAAAAGCATCCAAGTGATGTGCATACGGTTAGGTCGTTTTTTTTCTCTTCTTTCACTTAGACAGACCTTGACCTTGAAATGTGCAAAAAAAACGAAAAAACAACGATGCAAAAACGAACATAATGTAACAATCGTCTATGGATCGTTTAAGCAAATTTTTTTAGTATAAAGAATAGATATTGCAAAGTTAAATAAACGCAAACTTGAACATAATACAGTTTTGAAATATTGGAAGTTTTATAAAAAAAAAATATTAAATTAGCTAAACCTCTTCTATTGAGCTTGAACAAATGCACGAAAAAAATTGGTTCAAATTAGTCTACTTAGTTCAATTACTTCTCGCTATTCATTGAATATGGTCCTAGGTGTTTATATTATATTTGAAAAAAATTATTCCCTTCTCTACCATAACATCAAAAACTATTTTCCCCATTATGTGTTAAAAAGATTTTTGAGCCAGAATTATTTAAGTTAAAGCCATCAAAAATAGAGAGAAAAAACTGACCAATGAAGTAAAATTATTTTTCCCCATACAATAAAAGAGAATACATTTTTCTATTCATTTCAGGTTTCTCACAATTTTTCCGGCAAAGTGAACCCAGACGGCAGTATCGCTGGTATCCCGGAATCCTGGAAGAAACGGCTTCAGCTGATGATAACGGCCGAAGAGGCCGAAAACCCCGAGATCGCCGAGAAGGCGGAGCAGATTATTAAATGGATCGATAACCGTCAGGGGGACAGCCAGGACTTTATGCGGGTCAACTCATCCCCTGGAAATAGTACAGTGCTCTCCAGTAATTCGTCAAATACGTCGGACGAAGGATTTCAGAGTATAAGTGACAACCTAGACAATTCGGACGTAGCCGAAGAGCTGAAGTGCCGTGACGGCGTGGAAACTGAAGCGCCGACTTTACGGAGAAAGAAAAATACGCGGCAAGGGCCACGGGTTACGAGAAATCTAAGTGATGATGCAGTTTTGGCTGAATTACAAGACATTTGCCAGGGATTTCTACCTTGGGAGACATATGATAAGGTCTGTGCTTGTCACGTCGCTCAAAAATGTGTTAAATAATATTTTAAATGATTAAATTTCATGACCTACAACATTAAGATGTAATTTTAAGTGACCACTGACCATCTATTTATAAAAATGGCATGTTCAATTCATAACGGCACCCTTTAAACCTATGTCTGATCAAGATTAAATTAAATATCTTTGAAAAGTTTTTTATTTTTAAAATCGGTTTATCTATAAAAGTAACATCTAACGGATTAGATAGAGAAACGGCGATATCTCCTTCATTCTTACTAGTTTAAAGGATACCGCTCCTTCATTGTTACTAGTTTATTAAAGGATACCGCTCCTTTATTGTTACTAGTTTATTAAAGGATACCGCTCCTTTATTGTTACTAGTTTATTAAAGGATACCGCTCCTTAATTGTTACTAGTTTAAAGGGTACCGTTGTGAATTGGACATTTCACTCATTTAATGGATGGACCGTTGAAATTACGTCTACAGTCCCAATAATTTTTGATTGATACAAATAAACTTTTCCCTCTTTTTGCACTATTTCTCTAAAGATTAAGTGGTCAATATTTAAACTCAATTCGTAACAAAACCTTCCTTTGATTTTTCTTTAAAATTTGTTTTGTGATGATTTTTTATACTCGGTTAATTTTATAAACTTCTGAAATATTAACTTATTTGAATTTTATTTTATTGTTTAGATTCTACAGCTTAAAAACTTTGGACGGAAGACTTAAAAAGTGAAATTTTAAATTGTTTGACTTAATTGTGAACTTAAAGCTTTATTACTCTGATTCGGTATTTTAAAAAGTAATTATTTTGTATTTATTGGGTTTAAGTTCCCACTTATGGCTTGCTTGTTCTTAGCCTTAATCTGTCCTGTTAAAAAATCTTGGAGAAAAACTCCTGGATTATCAATGAAATATTTTGCAGATTTCACATTTTTTCATTCTAGGATCGGTTATTGGGCTCAGGCGCTTCCGGTGTTGTTCATCTGGCGACCCATAAGGAGACTGGGGAGCAGGTGGCCGTCAAGGATATCGACCTGAGCAAGCAGAACAAGAAGGATCTCATCCTCATGGAGATCCGGGTCATGAAGGAACTACAGCATCCAAATCTGGTCAATTTCAAAGAGGTGAAAAATATATTTAGAAATTTTTTCATTTCAAATCGATCAATCAATGGTATTTGATCTTTAAAAAACCAAGACCACTGACGGGGTTAAGCGCTAACAAGCAACTATAAATTAAGTTATGTAAGTACAACTAGGGGGCTAGGTAGTCGCAATGCGAAGCCTATTAATATTGTAGTTCAATTTTTTTATCTCATTCAAAAATTTTGTTAATTGGGGCGTTTGTATCCTTTATGGTCTATTTTAGAATTGACATTATTGATTGATTTTTTTCCCAGGCGTTCTTGGTGGAGATGCACTTGTTCGTCGTGATGGAGTACATGGCAGGCGGAGCACTAACGGATGTTGTGACTGAGACAGTTATGAAGGAGACGTACATCGCCACGGTGCTCCTGGAGACCCTCAAAGGGATCCATTATTTACACT
Source organism: Eurytemora carolleeae (assembly GCF_000591075.1). NCBI lineage: Eukaryota > Metazoa > Arthropoda > Copepoda > Calanoida > Temoridae > Eurytemora > Eurytemora carolleeae. The sequence goes on along the minus strand of NW_019396097.1, from coordinate 435,888 downwards.
CCAAGGGAATACTGCATAGAGATATCAAGGTAATTAAAGGGCACAAGCATATATTTAGTATGATAATATCCTGCTTGATATATCTGATAGTTCTATATTTAGTCTGATAATATCCTACTGGATATATCTGATAGTTCTATATTTAGTCTGATAATATCCTACTGGATATATCTGATAGTTCTATATTTAGTCTGATAATATCCTACTGGATATGTCTGGTCGGGTAAAAATAACAGATTTTGGATTCTGCGCAAACGATGAAGTTCGAACTACAATGGTTGGAACACCGTACTGGATGGCACCAGAGGTCAGTATAAAAATTTGTACTGTTGTACAGTTGTACTCTTGTATAGCTGTACTGTTGTACTGTTGTACAGTTGTACAGTTGTACTGTTTTACAGCTGTACTGTTGTAAAGTTGTACTGTTGTACAGTTGTAATGTGTACAGTGGTACAATTGCACTATTTACATTTTACTACACACTTGACCAATGTATATTATTGCTGTGAATAATATTGTTTTGTTATTATTATTGAAATTTATTGATATTAAGTTTGATATTATTAGTATTTTTGTTCTTGTTATTGTTATGCCTGTGTATAACCAGGTTGGTAATGCTAATATTAATATTATCATCATCATTATTAACATAATTATTGTTATTGTTATTGTTATGAATGTATATAACTAGGTTGGTATTGCTAATATTAATACTATCATCATCATTATTAACATTATAATTATTATTATTGTTATTGTTATGAATGTGTATAACCAGGTTGTGAACCGGAAGCACTATGGGAAGAAGGTAGATATCTGGAGTCTAGGAATCATGGCTATAGAGATGAAAGACGGTGAACCACCGTACATGACGGAGGCGCCTTTGCGCGCGCTCTGGCTGATCGCGCAGAACGGTCGACCCACCATTGCTTCCAGGGAGAATATGAGCGCGCAATTCCAGGATTTTATTGATAAGTGTCTCGAGGTAATTATTAATTAAACAAGTGGAAGAGGAGTAGAAGTGGTTTAGAAGTGGTTTAGAAGTGGTTTAGAAGTGGTTTAGAAGTGGTTTAGAGGTGGTTAAGAGGAGGTTTAGAAGTGGTTCAGAAGTGGTTCAGAAGTGGTTTAGAAGTGGTTTAGAAGTGGTTCAGAAGTGGTTCAGAAGTGGTTCAGAAGTGGTTTAGAAGTGGTTCAAAAGTGGTTCAGAAGTGGTTTAGAAGTGGTTTAGAAGTGGTTTAGAAGTGGTTTAGAAGTGGTTTAGAAGTGGTTTAGAAGTGGTTTAGTAGTGGTTTAGAAGTGGTTTAGAAGTGGTTTAGAAGTGGTTTAGAAGTGGTTTAGTAGTGGTTTAGAAGTGGTTTAGAAGTGGTTTAGAAGTGAAGAGATAAAGAAGATGGGCGCAAACAAGAAACTCTGTAAAGTTTAAAGAGTGTAGCGGGTCTTTGTAATGTCTACTTTCCAGCTAGCTGGCAGCTAGAATTTTCAGCGCCGGGTCGCAGATGACCAAAAATAACTACAAAATCATTTTCAAATGCGATTTTTTTGTTTGGACTAGTTTCATTTTAACCAATATTAGGTAGAAATGAATTCGCAAGGTTTTATTGCAAATATTGAGAGTTCTAGAATTCAAAATGTAGGTGGGAACCTTGTTTTATGTACACCCTTTAAATTAACCACATTTTCTTCATGTTCAGGTTGATGTAGAGAAAAGGTGGAGTGCTGAGGAACTGCTATCCCATCCCTTCCTTGTAGCTACAGTAGACTGTAGCAAGCTAGTTCCATTAATAAAAGCTGCAAAATCTGTTCTAAGCAAACCTTAAATCAATATTAGCTGTTCTTAGTTTCTTTCAGATTTCTTGAACCTTTTTCAAAACATACTAAACCTCTTGCAGGACTCGTTCCCAAATCTCTGGAACATATTCAGAACTTCCTAAACCTTCTAAACCTTTCCTTCATTTTCCTAAACCTTCCCCAAACCTCCTTAAACAGTTCTGAACGTTCTAAGCCTTCCCTAGACAGCCCAAACCTTCCTTCAACCTCCTAAATCTTCTTCAGATCTCCTTAAACAGTTCTGAACTTTCTAAACCTTCCCTAGACCGCCCAAACCTTCATTGAACCTCTTAAATCTTACCTAAAGATTAATTCACGAGTTTACATGGAATTTAAACCAAAACTGGAAAACCTCTAACTTTCAATGTACATGTACAATACACACAGTTTACATGTACATTGTTTTATGAACAATGAACATTCATACTGTCATCAATTAGATTAGAATTGTAAATAAGATTTTGTATTAACTACGTCTAATTTTAAAAGCCTCGTCCCCCTACCCCCCGCTGTAAGCTTGTTACACGTACACCGCTCCTAAATTATGTTGGGAACTGATGCTGAAACTAAATGTCGTCTTTTTTTACCATCGATTAACTAGGTTCAAATAACTTCGGGAGCGGTGTATTTTCCTTTTTTTAAAATCCTTTTTCATCACATTTTTAATGAAATTCTTCCATTAAGTAATATTCAAAGTTTTTTCTGCTTTTATCATGAAACTATTTCTGATCTCTCTTAAAACCTTTGAAAAAAATGGGAAACTGCTTAAAACAGGGAATAATAAATTTTTCTCTCACCGCTGATCTTTAATAAAGAAAAAGAATTTTTTTTACTTCTTGAAGGAACTGATTGAAATTTTTAGTTGGAATCTTTTGATTAATCGTACGTTTGGATTGAATTGTACAGTTCTCTGAAATATTGAAACCTCTCTTTGGACCAAAAAGTAAAAATATCATAATAACATGAATTTAAAAATATTGAAATGTATACATTAAATGTCGTTCCCTTGCCCTTGTATAGTGAAGGAAACAACTGGTGATTTAAACTTAAGATATTTGATAATAAACTATGCATGGTATCAATAAACAGTACAGTACAGTACAGTACAGTACAGTAAACCCAATTATATTTTGTTGATTTATGTCTTTAAAGTTACTTATTTTGACAGTCCTGCTTAATTGTACCTTCTTGTACAACTATATGTTCACGTACAATTACAGTGCATGTACATTGCACATTGTTCCAGCCCATGATTTAGCTTGAGATTACATGTACTTTGTAACTGTACAATCTTGAACTATTGTGTACTTTAGAATTATTGAAAGAAGTGAGCTTAATTATGTGATTTTGTTTCTTTTTACGCATTTTTGTATTTGTTATATTATGCACACTGTTTCGTGCTTATTTGACGCATTTTCTACGCATTTGTAATCAAAATTAACTAAATTTATTTGAAGTAAACAATGTTATAAATCAAATTTTTTATTTTATATCTTATTGTTTTAAGCAGAGCAAGGTCAAAGGGCGCTTCGGGCTGATCTGCCTGTAAGCCTATACGTACAGCATTATTCACAAAAGATGGGATTCAGAAGTACTTGATATTCAAGATTCCCTTAAACTTGCAACTTTAAACTTGTTTCCTTATTTGCCAAATCATTTAACGAGCCCCTAAAAGACAAAAGCCTTAATTTAACCTTGGGCTTTCAGATTTTCCTTTCAGTCTCATCCTTTGTGGGTAACCGTGTATATTTTGAAAAAAGAACTTATAAATTTCGTATATTTTTCTTTTTTCAATTGGCGGAGCTAAAATTTTTTAGAAAATCAAAATAATTTTCAGGGCTTTTAAAATCTGATGGCCAAACACTTTCTTGGGCTAGAGGTCAGAACTTTTGTATGAAGTATCGTCAATCTTGAACACTTATCTGAAAATTCTATGTTGGCTAATTTAGATTTGAGGATAAATGCCTCTTTATTTACATTATCTCTGCAGACTATGATCACGACAGGATTTCATAGAGGAATTAAATCAATCAATCTACATAAGTGACTTGATCCCGAGATTCAAAAGTTCTGACTTCGGGATATAAAAGTTACCACAAAAAATATGTGACTGATCGGTTCATCCAACTCGTTAAATATAAACAAACAGACAAGCCAAATTTATATATTTAGATTAAGTTTATATGTATTGAGAACCAGATAACTGTGGAATAGGAAGACGACTTAAAGGCTCAAGTTATGATCTTAAATAGTCCAAAGAGCATAAGACGCAACAATTGTGCAGTGTACATGTTGTACATAGACGAATTTTACAAAAGATAGAAAAACTATTTGCTTTGTTACTGCAACCTTCATCAGTCATTCTATTCCACAGTTGTCTGGATATCACTTGGTACATGTTAAGAATTGAGAAATTAAGAAATAAAAATTAATGAAAAAATACTTAGGAGGGAGAAAAAAATGTCGAATAATTCTCAAGAAGGATGCTAATTAAAAGCAAATGATTGAGACAAAAGATCATTTTCAGAGCTGCATAAAAATGGTTTTGTGAAGAATTGGATTGAAGGAATTGAAGGCGATTTTTGCAAATAAATTCTAGTACAATAGATGGCAACGTTATAAAATTTGACTCTCAGTACGAGGGAGGGAACTCCCGGACGCCATGAGCCTCCGTTATGCAGACATGAGCCTCCGCTTTGCAGAATTGAGCATGCGCAACACATCAAAATGTGCCTGTGTAATACAGGAGGTATTTTTTAACTTGTGCTTAAAGTTTAAATAAAAGATTTTTTTGAAATTTTCAGACATAGTGGCATGAGAGGCTTCTCAAAGATGAGAAGTATTTATTAATTATCATAAATAGTGCCTAATTATGATTAATAAAGTGGTATCTAAAACTTAAAACATTTTTTACGCGAAAAGGAAAATATTTAGAAAAAAAATTAAATTGAATTTTATTTCATCTTTTATAACCTTTGATTTTATCGATACCTTTTTTGAAGTTTAAATTAAATCTAAAAAATTTGTTTTTATTATTTAAATCTTAACATTTTTAAAAAAAGGTATTGTTTAAATCAAAGATTACAACGAAACAAACCAAGTTTACTCCAGAAATATTTCTCCAAATATCTTCCTTTCTGCGTAAGAAATGTTTAAAGTTTTAATATAGTCCACTCCATATATGTTTCTAATCATGACAATCAATGAACAACTCTAATCTTTAGTAAAATTCTTATGCCACTATGTCAAAAAAAAATTGTTAAAAGTTTTCATCACTTATAAAAACCAAGATTTAAAAAAGCTGTGCTGTATGGTGGCGGCTCGTTCACAGCATAGCGGAGGCACTGTCTGCATATAGTGTAGGCTTTGTCTGCATAGTGGAGGCTCAGTCTGCCTAGCAAATCTGGGAGGCTCAATGTCTGCATAGTGCATAGCAGAGGCTCATGGCGTCCGGGGGTTCCCTCCCTATCAGTACAGCTGTATTCGTACGTCACAATTGTGTTAACTTACTAATTCTTATAAGTTTTTGTGTCCGACAAAATTATTAATAACAGTGATAATTTTTAAATAAAGTGCTTATCTTATAGCAAAATAAGTGCGATTTTATGTTTTCTTTATTTTCTTGTTTTACACCATTTCAATCTTGGAAAACATGTCAACAATTATTTGTGAGAAAATTTCGTTTTCCTTGTCATATTTGACACTTGTGACGTCATGTATAATTATTCCATTTCTCTGTTGCCACATATTGTACTTTCTATTTGGATTTTTGTAAAATTTTTATAATTAAGACTTCCTAACATGACAATTTAAAGTCAACCTAAAAAGGATAATGATTAATAATTGCATTTTTTAAAGTAAATATATTGTGCGACTGAACAATTATTGTTCAATCAAACTAAAATTCACATGGAAGGGTTTTAAGCAGTGGAGAACTATTTTTTTTAATTCAAGCGTAATTCGGTTCATTTAATTAATTAGCTCCATTGAACATATTGGAAATGAACAAAAAATGTTTAATTGAACTAAAGCTGAAAGTGTCGGTAAAATTTCTTTAATTACCCATAAATTATAGCTATAGTACAATGTTAACAATATTTTAGTGCAAACACACACAAAAATTTGTGTTCAGGGAGATGTTCATTTGCAATAACGTTCAATTGGACTTATAGGTATACAGGGGGAAAAAATTAGTTCGTTTGAAATATTTTTTTGTTGGAAATGTTTATTTGCACTTATAACGTTCAATTGCACTAATATTTGCAGAAAAAAATAATTATAGTCCGTTTGAAGAATTTTTTTGTTGAACATGTTCATTTGCACTAATATTTACAACCCTGCAAACATTTAGTCTCCGACAAACTGATCCGGTGAACAAGCGAGTTCGTTTCCTGGGAGTGCGATGGAACAAATATTTTTAGTCTTCCAGATTAATTGCACTAATAATCATAATTGTACTAAAATATTCCTGGCGGAAAATAAAAATTTAGTCCAATTGAGCACGTACAGTATAAAGAGCTCGAATTTGTCCGATTTGCACTAATGTTTGATCGTACTATGAACCGGATAGCTTGTATATACGTTAGAATTTCGGACAATTATGTGCAATTTCGCGGAAAGCATGCATTATAAAAATATTTCTCCGATTATAAGTATGATCGTAATTTCTGGTCAAAAAATAAAATATGATATGAGGATAAAAAGGAGAATTATTACCACAAATAATTAAATTGGATCCAATTAGTTTGAACTGAAAGAAGAACTGAAGAAAAAAGAAAAATCCAAAATGTAATGGTAAAATTATTTTTTAATTTACCCCTGTTCTAAATTTTGCAATATTTAGCCCTTTAACCGGTTTGTCCCTATCTATCTATCTATCTACGTCTGTCCATTTAAATACACCCACCGGGTCCGGTTACTACCTTGCAGGCTTGCTTCCCATTTTCTTGAATACACACACGCCGCACAGTACAGTCTCACGCACGCCTTTGCGCGCATATTAACCTCTCTTTTCCGGGGTGCACGATCACGAAACCGGCATCAAATCAAGCCTGCGGGCCGGCGCGCGTTATCATGAACTAACTCAAGCGCGTTCACTTCATTTTTCTATAAATCTAGCTTAGTGATGTTCTTCAGTCTTTAACTTGGTGCCAAGACAAAGATTGAGAGACTATTATTTTTTCAAATTTTTTTTATTCTTCAATGATAATGAGGGATTGTTATGAAGGATTAAGATTAAGGTGGGTTTATAGCTGGGTTAATAAAAAAGTTTCTCTTTTGAAGTTTGACATTCGCTAGTTGCTTACTGCAGGCCAGGTTGAGATAGAAGAATAAAATCGTATATTAGGAAATTACCCATTGCTTACAAGACCTAATCCTGATAAAGTACTAATAATTATTTTATAAAACTGTCTGTTCAGCTCATGTATAAAATGGATAAGAGGGGTCCTAAATCTATATTTATAGATGATAAACTTGTATATTAGAGAGAGTTTGCGAAATGTAAATAAGTAAGATAAACCATACTTTAATTATATTGTGTGGCACTATTTTATGGCCCTTTAATCAATTTTGTACTGCAGTATTATTTCAGGGTTGGGTTAGGTTAGGTTAGGTTATGGCAATTTCAATGCCTAGTGCTGCGGGCTAGGGCAGGCTAGGGGTTCAAGCGCTGCGGCCTGCATGTCCAACTTCCCATGTGTTACATAGGATATATCCAAAAATTATTTTTTTTTTTGGGGGGGGGGGGCCATTCCCCCCCCCCCACCTATAATTTTCCAATCATTCATTATGAAAATATCCTTATATCCGACGTATCTGTTAAGTGTAATTGTCAATTATGTATTTTAAAACAGATAATTTTTTAATAATATTTTTTGCCTGCCTTATCATATTCTTGCATTAATGTTGATTGTGCAAAACCTGTTCTTAATCTTTTACTCGCATGATGACACAAAATTTTCTGCATTTTTACGGAATTTTTATTTTTGAACATAATGAAGTCTAATGGTTCAAATTCCAAGATCAATTTAAATAAAGAAATGAAATAAAAAACTGCCCGTTTGTTTTTTATTTAATTATTTATGATATGTACGTGAAACTTCTCAAAATAAATCAATCTCCCAGCTCCAAGGGGGAGGGGGGGGGAGAATTCTGAAAAATATAAACCCTGAAATGTGAAGTGGTTTCATTAAAATGTCATTATTCAGGATTCACTCTGTGCGTATGACGACAGCTAGCAAGAGCGGTCATCCTACCTCCTGCTCTAGTATGGCGGAGATTATCTCTGTTCTATTCTTCAAGGTCATGAAATACAAGGTTGCCGAACCTAAAGCAGCTTCCAATGATAGGCAAGTTTCTTTTTAATGTTCAAAAGGAAATTAGTATTATTGAAGTCTTTTTAGTAACTGTCCAAATTTAACTTGAAATAATACATACTAAAAATAATTATATTCTCTGCGTTTTTATTTATTGGTAAAGGGGGGATTGGATTTTTCGAGAAAAAGGTTTCAAGTTTCAAGAAAAGCAAGTCATGTCAGTTACATTCTAATTTTTGAATCCTTATAATTTAACAATCAGACTGCCAAGATATTGAGATAAGAATGTCGAGTTTGAGAAGAGTTATCACCGATCAGTTCCTTTATTTGATTTTTTCTGAATTTCTGTCAGTTTTTATTTCTTCATTAATCCAGGTTTATCCTGTCGAAAGGACATGCAGCCCCCATCCTCTACGCTGCTTGGGCCGAGGCTGGTCTCTTCCCAGCCTCCGACCTTCTCAACCTCCGTAAGATCAACTCCGACCTCGAAGGACACCCAACCCCGAGGCTGAATTTTATCGACGTAGCGACTGGGTCTCTTGGTCAGGGGTTGAGTGTGGCGTGCGGGATGGCGTATGTCGCAAAACATTTCGATAATGTAAGATTTAACAAATTTTATGAAACTTCTTAATATCTTATTTCTCTTCCATGGTTTTCTTCATAAGATTGTTTTTGAAAAAGCCCTATTTCAAGTTTAAAAACAGCCACTGCACGTTTACATATTAAAGATTTAAATCATATTACGATGATTAGAATTTCAAATTAATGAAATTTTTCACATTGAAAAGTTGTTAAGGTTAAATTATTTATTATATGCGCAGGCAAGTTACAGAACCTACTGCCTCATGGGGGACGGAGAGTCCATGGAAGGGAACATCTGGGAGGCTCTCAACTTCGCCGGGTTCTACAAGCTTGACAACCTTGTTGCCATCATCGACGCAAACCGTCTGGGACAATCCGAACCCGCCCCTCTCCAGCACGATATGGAAACCTACAAGAAGCGTCTTCAATCCTTCGGATTCAACGCCATCGTTGTCGACGGGCATGATGTGGAGGAATTGTGTAAAGCGTTTTACGAGGCTGAGACCACCAAGGGAATGCCTACTTGTATTATTGCCAAGACCTTCAAAGGAAAGGACTTCCCTGACATTGAGAACGTGTTGAACTGGCACGGAAAGGCTCTGGGCGACAAAACTGATGCAATGATCTCCCATCTAGAAGGACTACTCAAGAATCCCGGGGCGGAAAATCTTCCAATCAGCGCACCGGTCAATGACGCCCCAGTCGTTGATATCTCCGGAGTTGCACTCTCCGCTCCTCCATCCTACGCCAAGGGGCAGACTTTGGCAACCCGAGAAGCGTATGGCAATGCATTGGCAAAGCTTGCCACCTCTCATAGCCGAGTTGTTGCCCTGGACGGAGATATGAAGAATTCTACTTTCTCACAGAGTATTCTTAAAGTTGACCCTAACAGGTGAAATATCAGAGATACAAATATTTTGAATTTTTTGCAAAAAAAAACATATGTTTTTACAAAGTCCCATCTCTCATTAGAGATAATTAATTTAACCTTTTTTATGATTTTTGTTTTTTATTTGAACTAAATCATTGAGAAAATGATTTATCATTTCAGTGAACATTTTTTATTGTGCAAATTGAAACAATAACAAAAAAGTTTCGCAAATTTTATAATATTTTTTCGTGGTTTTTCAAAATCTTATAAAAATCGGATTTCTAAGACAAATTTTGGTTTATTTTGAGGATCCATATACGAAGATTCACATATTATTATTTTAAGGTTTATCGAGTGCTTCATCTGCGAGCAGAACATGATCGGTGTTGGTATCGGAGTAGCGTGTAGGGATAGAACCGTCGCCTTCGCCTCTACCTTCGCTGCATTCCTAACCAGGGCCTTTGACAACCTTAGGATGGGAGTTATCTCGCAAACCAATCTGAATGTCGTCGGATCTCATGCAGGTTGAAGATTTTTGATAAATTATTTTACAATTTATAGCTTGTTTCAGGAGGGGTGTATATTTTTCAGAATCGTTGAGGATTTGGGGGGAAAATGTACATTTTTACATAAATTTTCCCATAAAAAATTATTTATTTTCCACAATTTCAAAGAATTAAACCCCCCAATTTTTTTTTTCTAACTTGTGGCGAAAAATGATTTTTAAGGGGTGCATGGGGGGGGGGGGAAGGATTTAAAAAGATGTTTTCGGTATTACAGAAAATAAAGAAAATCATTGGAGTAAAATCAAATCGAACTTTGATGAAAACAATATAATGTTTAAAGCTGTATCCGGATCTGTATCAAATTGCATTTGGATCGTAAATTGCAGCGAGTAATATGATCTGATGATCTAGGAATATCTATTGGTGAAGATGGGCCATCCCAGATGGCGCTGGAAGATCTTGCCATGTTCCAATCTCTTCCTGGTAAGCTTATAATTCATTCGTTTGAAGTTAAATTATTATAGCTTTTTGTCAAAATATTACACTTGGAGTACTGTTACTATAGGTTAACTTATCTTTTTATCTGCTACATTTGCTTGGTGATGTGGAAATACACAATTGGAGCGTCTCTGCCATTTCGTAACTATACTAACTTTGACTCATTAAGAATCAGTTCCTTTGATATGGTTTCAATTTATGATTTTATTTGATCAGGATGCACCGTATTTTATCCTTCTGATGCTGTCTCCACGGAGCGCGCAACCGAGCTCGCCGCAAACACGCGCGGGGTTTGTTTCATCCGAGTGGGTCGCCCTGTCGTTCCGATCGTTTACGAGAACAGCGAGCAGTTTCAGATTGGAAAGGCCAAGGTGGTCCGACAGTCTGATAGCGACAAGGTTCTGGTCATCGCTGCCGGGATAACATTGTTCGAAGCTCTCAAAGCCGCGGATACACTCGCAGCTCAGGTTATAAACAAGAAATAAAAGAACTGGTCGCCCAAGGGTGTATTACACTTCCTCAATCATAAAACTGAGGAATATTAACATCCCTCACATTTTGAAGTTATGCATTGAGAAAATCTTTAAATATTTTGTTGATACATGTTAATATTATCTAATATACAATTGTGGTTACAAGATAGAAGATAGAAAGATAGCTACCGGAAGTTTAAATACCGGAAATTTCAGTTTATCAAAATTTACAATATTTTACAATTCATGTTCAGTCTGAAATAAAAAATCGAGTTTAGTTGATGTCATAAAACATGCAGTTTAGTTAATGTCATAAAACATGGAGTTTAGCTAATGTTAAAACATCGAGTTTAGTTCATGTCATAAAACATCGAGTTTAGTTTAGACGAAAGATTTTAAATTGAATCCAAGGAAATAAAGTATTAGATCTTGAATATATTATAGAATACATGTTGAATGTTGCTATATTTGTTTGATATGATCATTAAAATTTTTTTTTTCAGGGAGTCAATGTTCGAGTTCTTGATCCCTTCACCATCAAGCCCATTGACGTGCAAGCAGTCCAGGAGAATGCAGCAGCCTGTGGAGGTCGTATCATCACCGTCGAAGATCATTACCCTGAGGGCGGTCTCGGTGACGCTGTTCTCGCCGCAGTTGCGACCTGCCGTAATGTGATTGTGCAAAAGTTGGCTGTTAACAGCGTGCCCAGATCCGGCCCGCCAGCCAAATTACTCGAGATGTTCGGCATTTCGGCCAACCACATCGTCCGCGCCTGTAACGACATTCAGAAGCTTTAAATATTGGATCATAAAGATCTTGTTGCACATGTTGATAATAACTTATAACTATGAATGTAATTTTAGCCGACGCGTATCACTGACTACGATCGTTCCAGTGATTAATTCCGTCCGTAGCTTACCGAGCATTTTTAGTTTATTCACGCATTTGTACAACGCATCTAAATTTAGAAATTAATCTATTTACACATAATTGTGATTTCATCCCGGAACATTCCTAAAGCATTTATATTTTATTCTAAATTATATGAATTTTCTAAAAAAATAAATAAATATATATTTCTTATATTCGACGAATTAATATTTCAGAAAAAAATGAAGACGTCTAAATTCCACTACTATCTATATGAAGTTTAGTAGGCTTAGTATGACTAATTTCTATTAATGAATGATTAGTAACGCAATAAATCATTACACTTGTGTTAGTGACTATATGTAGGTTGGACTACAAGGATAAAAAAACTAATAATTTAAGTGAGAAGCTAGACATGGATAGATTTTCTCTTTTACTATTGGAACCGGGCGAGATTTATTTCGAGGATTTTAAGGTGTTTCTTAATTAAAATATTTTTAAAATGAAGAATTTTAAGTACCCGTCCTTCAATAGATGGCAATGCATGCCGATTTACCTCTAAAAATTTGTCTGATATCCATGTTTTTGTTTCTTAAATTGTTTATTCCATTGTGGGTTCTCTGCGAAAGTGATATTTGCATTTCTTTATGGCTCATAAAAAGCAACAGAGAAAGTATAAGAATTTAACACTAAAGAGTAAGAGAAACTAAGGTATCTGCCACATTTTGAATCAGCTTAATGTCCAAGGGTACCGTTGTAAATAGGGCATTGCCATCTTTTCAAGGAGTGCTGCTTAAAATTACGCTTATATTCCCTTTAAAGGTTTAATTAGGGCCTAGACAGTATGGAACTTAATTCTCATAACCAGATGGCATTAGTTCGAGAATTGTGTAATTGCGACTTTTCTATTAACTTGTGGATTTCTACAGAACCTCGATTTTTAACCATACTGTCGTGATCATGTACGTGATGTAATTTTGATAAAAGTTCAGGACTTCAATTGCTGGAAGTGACTGAAGGGGTGTATAGTTTTCAGAAATGTCGGAGACCTTAGTTATTTCAAACTATACATTCTGTTGAAATCATTTTCCTCTATTGTTCAGCGAATGAAACCCTATAAAAGCATAAAGAACTTCTGAGAGAGAAAAAACGATTTTTTGAGAAAATATACACCCTGGGACTGTTTACATAAACTGCGATATCCTCCTAATACTAGTTCTTTAGACAGAGAATTGAATAGACCCATTCTGATTCGGACATTCCAATCCGTCCAAATCAGAAACATTTCTGCTTTATTATATTTCATTAAGAGAATTTCTGATTTCCAAATCTCTAGGTCCTCTACCATATACGTCCTGAGGATAAACAACCACAGATACATAATGAGGTTCCAGGCAGACTCAAGGTAGGTCGGGTAGTTGGTTAGTTCAGGTAGCTGGTTAGGTCAGGTAGACTTAAGGTAGGTCGGGTAGCTGGGTAGTTCAGAAAGACTCAAGGTAGGTCGGGTAGCTGGGTAGTTCAGGAAGACTCAAGGTAGGTCGGGTTGCTGGGTAGTTCAGAAAGACTCAAGGTAGGTCAGGTAGACTCAAGGTAGGTCGGGTAGGTGGATAGTTCAGGTAAACTCAGGGTAGGTCGGGTAGCTTTGTAGTTCAGAAAGACTCAAGGTAGGTCATGTAGACTCAAGGTAGGTCGGGTAGCTGGGTAGTTCAGAAAGACTCAAGGTAGGTCGGGTTGCTGGGTAGTTCAGAAAGACTCAAGGCAGGTTGGGTAGCTGGGTAGTTCAGAAAGACTCAAGGTAGGTCGGGTAGCTGGGTAGTTCAGAAAGGCTCAAGGTCGGTCGGGTTGCTGGGTAGTTCAGGAAGACTCAAGGTAAGTCGGGTTGCTGGGTAGTTTAGGAAGACTCAAGGTAGGTCGGGTTGCTGGCTAGTTCAGGAAGACTCAAGGTAGGTCGGGTAGCTGGGTAGTTTAGAAAGACTCAAGGTAGGTCGGGTTGCTGGGTAGTTCAGGAAGACTCAAGGTAGGTCGGGTTGCTGGGTAGTTTAGGAAGACTCAAGGTAGGTCGGGTAGCTGGGTAGTTTAGGAAGACTCAAGGTAGGTCGGGTAGCTGGGTAGTTTAGGAAGACTTAAGGTAGGTCGGGTAGCTGGGTAGGTCAAGTAGACTTCGGGTGAATTAATTTTTCATTAAAATCCTATTTAAATATCGACATCATATAAAACATAGCTAAAGATGCTCATTGCTCATGGTTCGTCCTACAGTTACATTTGCTATAATACTTTTGCCATAAATACATTTGCTATAATACTTTTGCCATAAATACATTTGCCATAATTACATAAAAATATATAAAATTAAAAATAAAAATCCTTTGTGTTCATAGTGATTGAAAGTGAATCGTATATTACATTAAATTTTCCATTTTATTTGCAGGTGTGTTCCAAGTCTATAGTGTTTGTACCGTTTAGCCAAGTACTGCCAATGCTGAAGTTTCCTCTGTCTGAATGTGATAGTATCGAGGAGTGGACTCCTAAATCCTTCCAGAGTGCACTAGCTTACAAACAAGAGGTTAGAACAAGCTCTTTTCTTTTTCTTGAAATATATGAGAATTTTTTAAAGGGACTGTAAGCGTAATTTTAAGCGACCGTCCATGCAAAAATGGCAATGCCCGATTTCCATCGGTACCCTTAAAAGCTTTTTTTCGATCAAGTATGAATTAGATATTCATGTTTTTGCTTCTTTAACCTGTTTATTTTCATTTGCGGTTTCTCTGCACAAGTGACTTGCGCATTTCATGTTTATAAGAAGCAATGGAGAAACTCATAATAATAAACATATTCTAGTCAGAAAAAGGAAATCATCTTCCATATTTTTGATCAGATTAAGGGTTCTACCCTTACACCCTTTTTTTATGAGTAATAAAATTAACTTTGAAAATTGGAAAAAATCTTCATGAATAAATAAAAGTTTGAAGTTCCAGTGTGTGGATCCGTATCCGTTGGATCAGCAAGATTTTGGCATCCTGGATCCGGATCAGCAAGATTTTGGCTCCCTGGATCCGGATCCGCAAGATTTTGGCTCCCTGGATCCTGATCCGCAATATTTTAGCTACCTGGATCCGGATCCGCAAAAATATGCAGGTCCGGGGTCAAAATTTCAACCAACGTCAACAAATAAAAATATTTTTTGCTCTAAAAAATCTCAATTAGAGATTAATAATAAAACTTCTTAATATCTGAACAATTCATTAAATTTTAGCATAAAAGAAGAAAAATTGTTCAAAAGATTAGGAAATGTTTACTGTTCAGGACCTGGATGCGGATCCGGATCCGGAACTTTACGACACTTAATTGATCGCCATGTAAAATCTAGACAGTGATTTTAATATTTGATTTAGGTTATGTTTATATCCTGTAAGCAAACTGCAGAAATGTTGAGCCAGAATATTATATCACCATTCAAGTTTAGGTAAGTAGGAAGGACATGGGCGTACACAGGAATTGGCTCAGGGGGGGGCTTTTTCCAAGGAGAGGGCTCAGAACATGGGGGGGATATGAAAACCTGCCGGAAATCATAGATTTCACTGATCCAGGGGGGGGGGACTGAGCCCCCATAGCCCCCATAATAAAATAGAACATAGAACTTGACCAAACTGAAATTATTAAGCATCAGGTGATTAATCTGGTGTGCTGGGTCATGCTCATTTTTTGGTGTTCAGTCTACACCTCAAAAGTTCTGGCAGATTTGACTTTTTTGAGATTTTTTTTAAAGAATTTTATTTAGGAGGAAAAAGGAGACTTTTGTTTTTTCCTTTATTTACAGAAAGGTGGAGGATTGTTTATCCCAGGTGATTATTATTCAAATAATTAGTTGCATTTTTTCAGGATGTGGTATATACATTTTTTTGAGGGGGGGGGGGAGAAGAAGGGCAGTTTTGGAATGGAAGAAGCGAAAAATTGGAGAGAGAAAATCCCCTTTCTGAAACTTTTGATCCCATAATTGTTTTTCCCAGTTCAGCGATCAAAAACTCTTGACTAACTCTAAATTGATGTAAGGGCAGGGATGTATATTTTCTTGAAAAATTATTACTCCCCCTCCACTTAAGAAACCCTTTTTTCGAAATAATTTATATGTAATTTTTATTCGCGAAATTGGGGAAAATAACAGGATGAAAAAAACTTGCCTTTTGCCTGTTCGGGAAACTAATCTAACCTTTTGATCTAAAAGGAAATTCATCTAAGAGTAATCTGATCTAATGAGAATTTAATCTAAAAAACGTGGAAATTGATCTAAAATATTTTTTTAGATCTAAGTCCGCATTTTTCTGAAAATTTTTGGAATTTGATCTAAAAAATGTGGAATCTGATCTAAAATATTTTTTTTTTCAAATTTGAGCTCCCTGTTCATTTTTATTTTTATATATTTGTCAAGTGAAGATTTTCATCAAGTTTCTTCTGCCAAAGTTATGATTTTGATCTAAGATATGTGTAATTGGATCTAAAATATGTTGAATGAGATCTAAAAATTTTTTTCAAAAATATATATTTAAGATAACCATTATGCTTTAAATCCTTAACTTTATTTGCTTAAAATATGGAATTTGATCTAAAAAGTGTTTACTTTGATCTAAAAAGTGTAGACTTTAATCTTAAATTTTATAATTTGATTAAAAATATTAGATTTAAAGGTTAAGAAATGTGTAAGATTGACACCTTAAGGGTGAAAGAGTTGGGTTCATGGGTTCAGGATCTTCATATTTTAGATCAAATTATACATTTCTTAGATCGAATTCTTCATATTTTAGATCAGATTATACATTTTTTAGACCTAATTCTACTATTTTTAAATACAGAATTCTGTACTTTCAATATAATTTCTGCACAAAATTTGGGAATTTTATCCGTAATATGTAGAATTGGATCTAAAATATTTGTTTTCAAAAATAAATATTTTTGACTCAAAAGATATAAAATCCAAATTTTAGATCAAATACCACAATTTTCCCGAAAGAATTGGAATTTGGTCTAAAAATTTTGTTTAGATCTAAGTCCACTTAGATCAGATTCTTTTAGATTAGATTGTCTTTAGATGAATAGGATTATAGATTGATTTCCTATGCACGGAATATAAACCAGGTCCCTGTCTCTAGGTGCAGCAGCTGCATAGAGCGTGTAGTTTACCCCCTGTGGAGCAGAATGGAATGATTGCTGCAATAGGAAAATATTTTTTTTATTAAAAAATTATACCTCCCTGCCCTTTCCTCCCATACCCCCCTCATCCTTGCTCCCTGCCCTTTTCTCCCATACCCCCTTCATCCTTCCTGCCCCTTCCTCCTCCCTGCCCCTTCATCCTTCCTCCCTGCCCTTTTCTCCCATACCCCCTTCATCCTTCCTGCAACTTCCTACCATACCCCCTTCATCCTCCCTGCCCCTTCCTCCCATACCCCCTTCATCCTCCCTGCCCTTTCCTCCCATACCCACTTTCTCCTTCCTCCCTGCCCTTTTCTCCCTAAACTAAAACAATTAAAATAAATTTGCAATTTAAAAACAAAATCTATGGGTTTTTATCCATGTGGATTACACATTGATGGTTTTGGGCGCATTTTAAATCCGTGTTTGCAAAATCGATAAATGATTTTTTAACAATGTTTGTTTTAAATTTGTGGGGCAATCCCCCCCCCCCCCCCAAAAAAAAAGGGACATTTTTCTTGTTGTAATAAACCTACAGATAAAGCTCCTTCACTTTACTTTGGTCTAATTGGGTTGGTTCCTTATAATCGAAAATCGTCGGAGGATAACATTTTAAAATAAAACCAGAACTTTATAAAAATATTGTTTTTAGTGTTCTCCCGACAGTCTAGGTTGTCCTTTGATACTTCATGGATAGATAGTCTACAGGTAAATATATTCATTGATTGATTTATCAATTGATCGATGGTTATTTGGCTATGATTGGACATCTTATTGATTTATAAATGTATACACTACAGTAAAGGGATTGTAAGCGTAATCTCAAGTGACCCTCCGTGCAAAAATGACAATGCCTGATTTACAACGGTACCATTCAAATCTTTTATCTGATGAAAAGGTTCCAGTACAAACGTCGGACCCACAAACGTCGGACGGTACAAACCTCGGATAGTACAAACGTCGGACCAGACAAACGTCGGACTAGTACAAACGTCAGACTGGTACAAATGTCGGACAGTACAAACTTCGAACCAGTACAAACGTCAGACCAGTACAAACGACTTGCCTAATAAAAATCTACCCAAAGGAACTGAGTTCTTGCCACTAACTCGAATATTCTTAATCTTATCCCTATATATTTGCAACCTGGTAATGTTATTAACATTTGATACTTTCAAACTTAAACTGTTTGATCTTATATATATCATAGGTTGAAATATGAAAGGTTATACAACATCAGGTTCCAAAGATATAGGCATATTGAATCATTACAGTTTGTGACAATTGAATTCCTTTTTGGTCTGTTGTTTTATACACTATACACCGACAGTGCTACTTTCAAAGTATAAGACTTTGTTCAGTTGTCAGTTTTTCCTTATAAATGTACCCGTCCGACGTTTGTCTCAGTCCGACGTTTGTACCAGTCCGACCTTTGTACTGGTACCCAAAAAAAATCTGACGCAAAAAGATGTGTTTATTTCCCTCAAAAGAGAAGATCAGTAAAAAAAAACATTTATATCTAATTCTTACGTGATCAGACAAAGCTTTAAAGGGAACCGATGTAAATCGCGCATTTTGCATGGAGGGTCACTTGAAAATACGCTTACAGTCCCTTCAATTTTAAATTTCTTTTTTTCAGGAGAAAATAATCATGGAAACTGTTGGAAGCAAAATATCTCCGTTAGTTCTAAATCCAGGTTAATAATTAAAATATAAAAATATATATTTCATAATCACCAGTGAAGGATGTCATTTGTTTAGAAAAGATGTTTTAATTTTAGATAAGTACAGTGCAAAGATGCCAATTCAATTAGTCTAAATTCGGAATTTTTAAAGATCAAAAGGGACTGTAAGCGTAATTTCAAGTGAATGACGTTCCAATTTATATAGAGTGGCATGTCCGATTTACAACGATACCCTTTAAACCTTTGCTTGATCAAGGATATTCTTATTTATATGGCGGGAAATTAAGTGCTAAAAAACCGCGCGAATGTACACTAGCACGGAGAGCTACAGTGTACACTGTAGCTCCTTTAGCCTCAAGTCTCCTGGCACTCGATCTTCAGCTATACAAATGAGGGTATCTACCTCATCCTTGTCCGGTGTAGCGTTACATCCAGACCGGGCGTTATATTTGGTCCGGGTGAATGTTACATGTGAAATCCATGTACAATCCCTTCCCCTTCCTATCAATTTTGTACATGGATTTCACATGTAACACTCACCCGGACC
Organism: Eurytemora carolleeae; assembly: GCF_000591075.1. Classification (NCBI taxonomy): domain Eukaryota; kingdom Metazoa; phylum Arthropoda; class Copepoda; order Calanoida; family Temoridae; genus Eurytemora; species Eurytemora carolleeae. Next base: position 416,528 of record NW_019396097.1, on the reverse strand, counting down.
AAATATAACGCCCGGGCCTTATTTAACGTGACACTGATGACGTCATGGTTATTGTTAAGTATTTTGATTAAAGGTCGTATTCTGTTGACCTCGAAGAGGCTGTACTTCCAGGCTTACAACAACCTCGAGGCTGAACCAGTTGTCAAGATTAAACTCGCCAGTATTCGAAGGTCGATATTTTTATGTTTCTTTTCTTTTCGTTTATTATTTTTCATAAACAAGTTTAGATTTTTTTTTAGATTTTCTAGTTTTCTTTGTTGGATTTCCAATAACTTTTAAAATTATGACCCGTCAAACAAGATTTTTAATGGTTTAAAAATGTGGATTTTTCTTACAATTAAGAGTCCTCCAAGATAAAACAATTTTTTAAGAATCGGGCCACGTTAGGGCATAAATGAAATATTGAATTTTAGTAAATCGAAAAAAATAGTTTCAATTGAATTGAAGTTTTTGAGTTCTATGTCCTTAAAAATGTTCACCTTATTTACACGCATTTTCAGATATTCTTGGTGTAGAAAGCCGCAAATAATTCCTAGATTATAGAACTTTAATCTTTTTTCTTAATTATAGTGAACACCAAAGATTTTTTCCGGGTGGTTCCATGGGGGAAAATTATAGGCATAGGTATGCCAAATATTTTGCTATTTATTTCATATCGCGAATTGGTAGGCGGCCATTACGGAGGCAGAAGAGTTTTAAGTTTTACCTAAATAAAGTTTGACATCATTCTCAGGACTCTAAAGATTCAAACATGATTTAATCATTGCAATACTTTAGTCTGTCCATATTTTATACCCTAACGTGGCCAGATTTGTTGAAAAAAGTTTTATCTTCAAGAATTAGAATCTTTTCATTACATAATAAACGAAGGACGAGGATTTTGAGGTGGTTCGGACGAGAAAATGAGGATAATGTGGCTCGAACGAGAAGTTGTTGTGGCTGGCCTTCCTCCCCTTACGCAATTCGGCTTTGATATTTACTTTTTTTCAGAATTTTTCCCCGAAGATATTTACTGCGTCCTCAAGGGCTAGAAATAGAATACGAGGACACGAAGGTGAGAAAAATAATATTTAAATAAAATATAGTTGTGGGTAGAAATCCACACCACGGGGTTAATCCTTTCCTTTCCTTTTATAGACTCATTTATCTATTATGTATTAAATGTACTTCTATTATATATATATATCTATTTAGCAAATATCTTAGCCCACTGGTAAATAATGAGTTTAGTGAGGACTCAAGAAATTTTAAAAGTGAATTCAAAGTTTAGGTTAATGAAGTAAATATCTAATCCAGGCTAATCAGAAAGTAATAAAATCAAGAAGGGATGGAGAAATAAATATTTTTTTCTTATTTTAACATCTTGGACAGTATTTTTTTTTATTATTGTAAATTTTGAAAGTGTATGACAGTGCAAGAAAACGGATTTTTTACAATTTTATTCATACTAAGCGTTAAAAATAAAACATTAAAAAATATGTATTTACAATTGGTCATGTTTTATTAAAAAAAAGTTTTTCAAGGATTTTTTTCAGGGGTTTGCTACTCATATTTACCTTTCTCTTGGTAAACCTGGAGATAGAGATCTTCTAGTGGAGAGAATATCAGAACAACAAGAACTTCAGGTTGTGCAATCTTTTTTTACAAGCATACTAGGCTTCCAGGGCGCTTCGTGCACATCTTCTATTTCAATTGTGAGCATTTACTACTTGTATAAAATACATTGTAATACAAAACCAAAAAAAAGTTCGTGGATTTTTAAATTTAATGAAAAAAAATTAGTTTGAGGCAAATTTTTGAAATTTTAATCATTCATAAACCTTCCTGATTGGTTCAGTTGTTATGACGTTTATTGGATAAAAAAGACAAACAGAAGAGCAAAGTATATATACAGATTATAGATGTACAAAAGATGATGAAAACTTTACTTTTAAATGTTTAATATCTAAAACTATTAATTTGTGAAAAATGGAGATAAAATACAGTATTTCAAGAGTAAGAAAGTCTAATCTTAAAATGAATAATATTTAGATAACTCCAGATATGGGAAGTTTGATCTTAAAATGAAAAATATTTAGATAACTCAAGAGAAAGAAAGTCTAATCTTAAAACAAATAATATTTAGATAACTCAAGATGAAGAAAGTATGACTCTAAAATGGCAACATGGTATTCTATCTAATTACGACTATCTGCTCTACATAAACAGTATTGCGGACAGGTACAGGAAAAACCTCCTAAACAGCTATTTCAGGGGTCGGCGTTTATATAAATACTAGCTGAAGGGCCCAGAGTTGGCTGTGGAAAAAAAAATATTTGAAAAAAAAATTTTTTTTAGCCTATGTCACCCTTAGGCTACCCATGAGTTTCAACAAAAAATAATTCAGTCCATTGGGTCCAGCTGTTTGGACGGCTATAGGGAACATATATATGAATGTCTTACTTTATTATATAGAAAACAATTAAGACTGTTTTATTGTTATTTTTCATTTTTACAAGTCTTTTTTTCAGATTACAAGTTTACAAGTAAACATTAAATGAATTTGCTAGTTGACGCTTCTCTTGGTTTCCATTTTTATGTGTACCCAAGCTGTTTAAGAGCTTTGTAGAAATTAAAATTAAAATAGAAAGCAGTCTCTGTATTGATATTTACGAAGACGACTGTGTCCAAAATAATTTTTATAATCTATTTTTGTAGATCATTCAACGATTTGACTCAGTACCCTGTGTTTCCATGGGTGGTTCAGGATTATACTTCTCCAGTTCTTGATTTGGATAAAGAGAAAACATTTAGAGATCTTTCAAAACCTATGGGTAAGTTCTGAGCTAGACTTGAATAAGAAAAATCCCTGTTGACGCGCTGAAAACCTTTGGGTAAGCACTTTAAGCAACCAATAGGTTAATACAATTTAAGTCTTAGATTGGTAAAAAAAAAGACATCTTTTTAACTATAGGGATATGTGAAAAACATAATTGCGTGAAATAGAAATTAGAATTAAACCACTATTAAACTATCAAAATGTAGTATAAATTGTAGGCAAATTAACACTAAAGACAAATACAGAGTAACCCAAAAAGGATGAAACTTTAAAAAAGATTTAAAACCTTTAAAATGAGATAATTCTCAGGTTAAATTAAGTCTTCTTGTAGTAAACGCCTACTCCAGAACAATTTCTCGAACCAGTATCTATCCAGGTATAACTCAGACTATCTTGACTATCAATGTCTCACACAGGACATGATCCACACGGCTACAATCCCGTGAAATATTAACGGCACTACCACTGGGCCCGATCTCGTTTGCTATGTCAACCGGACAATAGCAATCTACTGATCAATGTCTGGAACCGGAGACGATCCACACGGCTACAATCGGTTCACCGACACAGGGTCAAACGACACAGGGTCAAACGACAAAGGGTCAAACGACAAAGGGTCAAACGACAAAGGGTCAAACGACACTGGGTCAACCGACAAAGGGTCAAAAGCGCGACAAAGGGTAAAACGACAAAGGGTAAAACGACATAGGGTCAAAAAATGCGACAAAGTGGCAAATTTTTTTTAAATTTTGACATCTGTTACAGTTAGTATTTATTTATTTTTATTTAGGGTTAGGTTAGGTTAAGACACTTTCTGGGCCGAGCGCTGCGGCTAGGACAGGCTAGTGGGCCGAGCGAGTTTCCTATGATTCAAATCAAAAAAATATTTTTATCATTTTGACCTTTTGTCGTTTGACCCTTTGTCGCACTTTTGACCCTTTGTCGTTTGACCCTGTGTCGTTTGACCTTTTGTCGGTGAATCCTACAATCTCATCAACTATCAATGCCAATACAACTGGGCGCAATCTTATTTGCTATGTCAACCAGACAATAGCAATCTATTCGTATGTTTCAACGAAACCAAATTACTCTCAACACTGTAATCAAAGCGGAGTTTCTGCAGCAACTAACTATATTCCTTCAGTTAAGATTAGAATTGAGTCATCCACAGCGTAATTACAAGTTATGTGTTGTTATATATAACATAGTTAAGCAATCACAATATGGGTATCATGCAGTTATGTACATCTACGTACATTGAATGGCTTAATCGCAGTACATGATTTACGTATTTAATAAGGGGAACATTTAGCTAGATTGACAATGTACAACGTAATCTACTCTATATTTGCTACATTCTGTCCTGGATGTTATCTTTTAATTACTCATAAGATGATTTAGCAAAGAAAGAAAACATGTTTACATTTGCAGGGAATCATGAATATAATGAAACAGACAGCATAAATTCTTTAAAGTCGTCTCTGAAGTCTCATCCTTTAAGTGCGTAGCCCTTTATTTTTTTAGGAGCCGTCAACCCAGAAAGATTGGAATCTCTAAAGCAAAGAAGGGAAGATATGCCTGAACCTAGATACCTTTACGGTAGTCACTACAGTACACCGGGTTTTGTACTCTACTATTTAGTGAGAAAGGTACAATTTTTCATATATAGTTTGGTAGTCACTACACTACACTGGGTTTTGTACTCTATTATCTAGTGAGAAAGGTACACTGTACATATATAGTTTGATAGTCACTACACTACACTGGGTTTTGTACTTTACTCTTTAGTTAGAAAGGTACAATTGTTCATACATAGTTTGGTAGTCACTACACTACACTGGGTTTTGTACTCTACTCTTTAGTTAAAAAGGTACAACATACATAGTTTTGTAGTCACTGCAGTACACCGTACAGTACACATATCACCTATTTATCACGAAAACCGATAAAGTACACAAGAGTTTCATCACATCACTTCATTGTGAATTTCATAATGTATACGTGCTATAAAGTAATCATTTTGCTATAAAGTTAAATTAGCTGTACATTATAACACGTGTGCTATTAAGTTTTGATTAGTTCCCGGATTTTCTCCAAAAAAGTGGCGCATCTAGGGGGGGCGAACCGAGTTTCGCCTCCGTCTTTATATCTTTCTGTACTGTACTGAATACCTTTTTGTGTACTTAACTGTCTAGGTACCTGAGTACATGTTGTGTTTACAAAATGGCCGATTTGATCATCCTGACAGAATGTTTAACTCAATACCACAGGAATACATCCGTCTAATCTCAGGGGTAATTCTTAATTTTTCATGGAAAAAATTAAACACCAAAAGCCAATATTTTTATTCTTTTCGATGGCTATTTTTTTCCTTCTTCTAATTTAATTCAATTGTCCCAATAAAACGCTAAAATGAATTCTGTATATTCATANAACTTTTAAAATGTTCAATGATGAGTTGTTTTCTTAAAAATAATGGACGTGTATATTTGCCCAGACCTGGAGAAATGTAACAACAAACCAGTCAGATTTTAAGGTTAGTTAATCTGCTACTCAGGTCTGGCAGACGGCCAAGGAGATTAGGTACGCATGCCGCAATGAATTATAAGACGGAGAAAGAGTGTTCTAACCACAGCGCACGGCCCCCTAGTCTGTCCTAGCCGTTGCGCTAGGTCCCCTAGTCTGTCCTAGCCGCAGCGCTTGGTCCAGAAAGTTTTTAAACACCCTGTTAACACATTCACTTCATCCGCAAACTACACTCCCTACACGTATTATTCAAACATCTGCAACATTACTAGATCACATATTTAGTAATTCAGATCCTGAGTCATAAGAATGTGGAATCATCTACTCAAGTTTATCTGACCATTTACCCGTTTTTTCATTGTCTAAAATAGATTTGGCTTGTCTGTCTGTTTGTTTGTATCCAATAAACGTCCAAACGGCTGAACCGATCGGGCCCAAATTTTTTGTGGGACATCACGTGACCACAGGGAAGGTTTATGAATGATAAAAATTAAGAAAAAATGTGTTTTAAAGGTTTTTAATTTGGTAAAAAAATTAAATTCTTGAAAATCCACAAAATTTTTTTTTAAATCCGCAATATTTTTCTATTCTTTGTTTTAAAATGTAAACAAAAAGAACATGTTCACAATTTAAATAGAAGATGGGTGCGAAGCGCCCTGAAAGCCTAGTTGTCTAAATGTACACAACATGAAGATAATATTGGTAGCAAACCAGTTCTAATTAGAAACACTTTAATCGAAAATAAAACCAAGTTCAAGGAAAAATTGTTACTCAATGACTGAACTCACGTTATGATAAATGAAGATCATTCTACAGCCTTTTCTGAATTTTCTAACACATTAAATAATATTTATGAAGAAAGCTTTCCACTTATCAAATATAAGCCAAACAAAAATAAAAATTCTGTTAACCCTTGGTTTACGTCCGCCTTGCTAGTGTCAAGAAAACAAAAAGAAAAATTATTTAAGAAAAAAATCCTGAATCCAACTACAAACAATATAGAAACTTTTAGAAAATATAATTCTGTTTATCGCACAACAATAAAAAAGGCCAAGACTAGTTATTTTTCTTCAAAATTTACAGAATACTCAAAAGACATCAAAAAGACCTGGTCTTTACTAAACTCTATTATTTTTTCTAAGAAAAAAAGTCATTCAGTTCCTGAAATTTTCACTGATGATAAAAAAAGTTTTGTGGGATCTGCTGAAATAGCAGAGGGTTTTAATGATTTTTTTGTGAACGTTGGACCCAGATTGTCTAGTTATTATATTCCGGATTCTAATGTCAATTTTGAAACATGTCTAAAGGAGCCATCCGAGGAAAATTTTGTGTTTGCAAATATTACACCAGAAATTATTCTTGAAACAGTGAGTAAACTTAAACCTAAAAAAAGTTCAGGTAAGGACAATATTTCTACCAAGCTACTGAAGGAAATAATTGAAAGTATTGTCTATCCTATAGCGCTGATTTGTTAAACCTTTCTTTTAGAACAGGATATATCCCTAGTGATTATAAATGTGCAAAATAGTTCCTATCTTGAAAACTGAACATAAAGATAAATTTAATAACTACAGACCAATTAGTATTCTCCCAGCGCTAAGTAAACTTCTTGTAAAAATAGCTGCGACACACATGTTTAAATATCTTAATAAGTTTGAGATTTTCTATCAACATCAATATGGATTTAGACCACAACATAATACTAATCAACCTTTACTACACCTAATGAATAAAATTTACGAAAATCTTAATAAACCCCAACCAGAATTTACACTGGGAATTTTTTTAGATCTTAAGAAAGCTTTTGACTGTTGCAACTTAGATATTCTTTTTAAAAAACTAGAGTATTACGGTTTTAAAAATGTAGCTAACACATGGTTTCAAAACTATTTAGTAAATAGGACTCAATATGTTTGTATAAATGGTATTTTTTCTAAAGAAAAAACAATTTTATGTGGTGTTCCTCAGGGAAGTGTTCTTGGGCCCCTACATTTTCTCATATACATAAACGATTTGCCTTTAGCAACGTCTTTTTTTACTAATCTATTTGCTGATGACACTAGTTTTCTAAAATCATCTCCACATATCGAAACTTTAGTAATTGATGCGAACTTTGAACTAAAAAAGGCAGCTGCATGGTTTCAGGCAAACCGTTTAACACTAAAGGTTTTCAAAACAAAGTTTATCATATTTAGGAATAAAAATATGCATTTTGATCCTGAGAACTGCAAATTAAAAATTGGAATTGAGATCCTAGAAAGAATAGGAACTGACTGTACAAATAAATATTTCAAATTTGTTGGACTCAAAATTGATGAATTTTTAAATTGGGACTATCAAATTGAACATGTTTCCAATAAGATTGCTAGTTCAATTTTTGCTCTGAATCAGATTAAAAACATTTACTGTTAAACATTCGTCTACTAGTTTATAATGCACTTGTAAGGCCACATATTGAGTAAGGAATTATAACATGGGGGGGCGTAAAAAATGCTAAACTACAGAAAATCAAGTCTTTGCAAAAAAGGGCAATTAGAGCAGTAAATAATAATTCATTTAAGGCACATTCAGATCCAATATTTTTCAGATTAGAACTCCTAAATCTTGATGATACACATAAACTAGGTGCTCTATCTTTTATGCAGAAATACTTTCCAGCTTCCTTCCATAAAAATGTTTAATTCTTTAGCTGAACCAAATAGAACAAAATCATATAAACTTGAACGGGTTCTCTTTAAAACTCTTTTCCCTCTGCTTTATTTCCAAAATTATGGAATTCGATTGAATTAGAGCTGAAAGAAACTAAATCTGCAAAATCGTTTAAAAGAAAAGTCGCCAAGATCTATTTAGATAGTTATGCAAATTATATCTGTAAAAAAAACTGTATCATGTGGATAAACTTAGTCTTTACTATCTTCTTCACCCTGTAGTTCATAAAAATGATTCTAATAACTTATGTTACCCTCTGTTCCACCCTTACGCTGAGTATCCTCCCTTTCCCTTATACTCCCTCACCTCCTCCTTACCTTTTTCCTGATTTATCATCATTCTTATGTTGAAAATGTACAATGTACATTGTTTTTATTTGCAATTCTCATTCGTTTACAGTGGGCCAACCAATTAAAACAACCAACTTTGGTTAGGCGGGTCCAAACTACATAGTAAATTGTGATTTTTTTATTTGTATTATCTCGTGCTTTGTAATTGAATAAAAATATGAAAAAATAAATCCTAAAATATATACTAATCTCTCTTCTTGTAATCGAACGCGGTTAGCGCACGTAACTTCCTTGGACAGTTACCCTCAGATCTTGGAGGATTGTGATAAAAAATGCCATAATTGCAATTTGTAAATTTTCACATGGTCGACTACACATCATAGTTTGCTTTTCATTATTTTGTTGATGTCAACCTTGTTGTTTTATGTATCTTATATATATATTATTTAGCTAATCTATCTATATCCATCTTACCTTTTTATCTATTTATCTGTTTACTTCTGTCTATCTTTATCTATCCATCTACTGATCCAGTCATCTATCTTTCTATCTATCCATCCTCACATCTCTATCCATTCTTCCATTCCATCCATCTATCTATCTATCTAGGAGCTGGTGCCCCAGTTCTATCAGTCCGGGGACTTCCTCACGAACAACCTGGGGATTGACTTTGGGGTCAGGCAGGTAGATTTTACAGGGGTTCAATGTCCAATTTACAAAGGAACTATAGAAACCTATCTTATATGCTTAAACTATTATTTTCAACAATAAAATTCTCTTTAAAAGTGACTTGTGGATTTCTACTACAGAAACAATGAAGAAAAGTTGTTAAAATTGAGCATCCTGATGTAGAAAAACAATGATGTCTTTCACCATATTGATCAGATAAAGGTTGAAAGGGTACCGTTGTGAATGTAGTATTCCTCTATTAAAAATGGATTGTCACATGAAATTATAACATGAGTCCGTTTAACTAGAGTGGAAAAAGAATAGGAGATGTCCAACTACCCCCCTGGGCAGTATCACCAGACGATTTTGTGGCAAAACTTAGAACAGCCCTAGGTGAATATTTCATACTATTCGAAGCAACCCAAGCAAAACCTTAGAACAGCCCTAGGTGAATATTTCATACTATTCGAACCAACCCAAGCAAAACCTTAAAACAGCCCTAGGTGAATATTTCATACTATTCGAACCAACCCAAGCAAAACCTTAGAACAGCCCTAGGTGAATATTTCTTACTATTCGAACCAACCCAAGCAAAACCTTAGAAAAGCCCTAGGTGAATATTTCATAATATTCGAACCAACCCAAGCAAAACCTTAGAACAGCTCTAGGTGAATATTTCATACTATTCGAACCAACCCAAGCAAAAACTTAGAACAGCCCTAGGTGAATATTTCATACTATTCGAACCAACCCAAGCAAAACTCTAGAACAGTCCTAGGTGAATATTTCATACTAATCGAACCAACCCAAGCAAAACTCTAGAACAGTCCTAGGTGAATATTTCATACTATTCGAACCAACCCAACCAAAACTCTAGAACAGCCCTAGGTGAATATTTCATACTATTTGAACCAACCCAAACAAATTATTTGTTTAATTTAGAATAGCACTAGATGTAGTATATTTTTTAATTTAGAATAGCACTAGTAAACATTGGAACGATTTCTTTACATTTCTTAAAATTTGCCATTACATTTTTTTTTATAATTTTACTTAATTCATTTCCTGATGTAACTTTTAAGGTTGTGTGGACCTAGATACAATCAGTGATCTCAACGAACGGTGGGGTCTAGAGGTCCAAATATCTGAATTCGGTCAGATTCCAAAACAGGAAGGTGTCACAACGGAAAATCTTTATCCTAAGCTTATTTTCTGATTCAGAATCATAAGTTTGAAATGTATAAATGATGTTATACCTGGTTCACCCACATAGAATGCGACTTAAAGGAAAAATCTGGGTTTCTGCCAAAAATTAAGTTTTTTATTTGGGGAAGGAAAAAACAAGTTTACAGCTGTAGCAGTACACGGAACCATACATTTAAGAATTCTGAAGTCTCAACCTTTGTGTCTGAAACAGTATTATATTACTTTTTGGGTTTATTAATAATATGTAAATAACTGAAATTGTATGAACCGTTATGGAAACCATTAAAACAGATCTTTAAAAATCCTCATCCGCAGCGATACACAACCATCCCTCCAGCAGTCATCCTCAATACTACACCCCTCACTCATCCCTCCAGGTATACAACCATTCCTCCAGCAGTCATCCTCAATACTTCACCCCTCACTCATCCAGGTATACAACCATCCCTTCAGCAGTCATCCTCAATACTACACCCCTCACTCATCCCTCCAGGTATACAACCATTCCTCCAGCAGTCATCCTTAATACTTCACCTCTCCCTCATCCCTCCAGGTATACAACAATCTCTTAAGTAGGCATCCTCAATACTACACCACTATACAACGATTCCTCCAGCAGCCATTCTCAATACTGCGCCCCTCACTCATCCAGGTATACAACCATCCCTCCAGCAGTCATCCTCAATACAACAACCCTCACTCATCCAGGTATACAACCATCCCTCCAGCAGTCATCCTCAATACTACAACCCTCACTCATCCAGGTATACAACTATCCCTTCAGCAGTCATCCTCAATACTACACCCCTCACTCATCCCTCAAGGTACACAACCATTCCTCCAGCAGTCATCCTCAATACTTCACCCCTCACTCATCCCTCCAGGTACACAACCATTCCTCCAGCAGTCATCCTCAATACTACACCCCTCACTCATCTTCCAGGTACACAACTATTCCTCCAGCAGTCATCCTCAATACTTCACCCCTCACTCATCCCTCCAGGTACACAACCATCCCTCCAGCAGTCATCCTCAATACTACACCCCTCACTCATCTTGGTATAGAACCATCCCTACAACATTCATCCATAATTAATAATTACTCATTTTAACGGAAATTGTTACTAAAAATTAATGGAAGGTTTAAATACGATTCACTTCTCTGTTTAAACCGAATATGAAAAATTGTTAAATTTTTAAATTAATATTTTCCTTCTCAAATGCTTTCAAAATAGTAGTCCTAAATGAAAAGATAACAATAACCATTTCCTAAGCATTCAAATTATGCTACAGCAAAATGTAAAAAAAAAACTTAAGTTTACAAGCTTTGATTTTTTCATAATTTTATTTCTGAGTACATTAAACTGTTTGCAGTAAAAACTGGGTAAAATTCTCGCGACTACTCCGGGATTCTGACCATCAATCTCACAAGGAACCTATATCAGCCCTCGCCATTTTCCAGGTTAGTACATTGACACCTATGAACTGTGAAGTAGGAAGACAATTGTCAATTCTAATTATGATTTAGACAACCTTTATTATAAAGCTTATAGCTGGCCAAATTTGCTAATCTTTTTTGAGGGAACCCATGGGTACCCTGGGCACTGTAGTTTAAAAGTAGATTTCATGGACATCAGTACATAAAAGTCTATAACTTTTAAATATATATATACTAGCGCGCCGATCAGCGTGGTCAACAGATTTGTTAACCTAAGAAATGGAATCTTCCTGTCCAATTATTAATAAATTGAAATTATAAATTGATATACGACATGTAAAACTTTTAGTAAGATAATCCATAATCTGGCTACTAGCGCGCCGGTCAGAATGCTCCAAAGTCAATTTTCACCTGGGTAATGAATTCCGTGTCCCATTTTACCTGTAGTTTGATATATCGCATGCTACTTTTATTTTAAATTAGGCCCAACTTGAATGAAAATATATTCATTTATATGTTTTCTTAATTGCGCGCGCGCGGTAACTTGAGGCTCTAGGGCGCAAACTTTTCGTGAATTTCTTGTTTAATGGCGTCCTGATGCAATTTCAAGTTTATTTAACGGTGTAAAGCATGGGAAACGTGAAAAAGTCGCATTTTTTAACAAAAAGCGCGCGCGAACATTTGCTCCGATCTATTTGAAATTGCATTTTGCAGTTACAATACATTACATATTAGTGAGTTCGCTTGCAAAAAATCAGCGTCCTACGATAATGCTAAGTTATCTTTAACCACTGTTTAAATTTTCCGGAGAGTAATATTGTAGATTTTTCCAAATGTTATTGGACGCCAACAACCCGATAACCACTAAAGCAAGGCAAAGGAATTGAGTGTTGGCCATAAACTCAAATTTTCTAATCCCCTAATCTTTGCAAGGTGATGGTGTGAACCTTTGGTATTTAGAATTTTTAATACTTTATCTAATCAGAATTCATAGTTTGATATATCTACGGTCTTTGAATGATCAAAACAATATAATGAGGCTCTTGATTATGAACAATAATGTACAGGATCATAATAATTATGTACAAGATCATACTAATTATGTACGTAATCGTGTGGTTGTATCTGCGAGTAAGGATAGTGCTGTAAAGCTGTACAACCTAAGTACAAGTACCGTTATAATTAGGCATAAGATCATGATTAATATATACTTTACAGGATCATAATAATTATGTACAAGATCATGATAAGTATGTACAGGATCATGATAAGTATTTACAGGATCATAATAATTGTGTAAAGGATCTTGTGGTTGTATCTGCATGCTAGGATAGTGCTGTAAAGCTGTACAACCTAAGTACATGTACCGTAATAATTATGTACAGTATAATTATAAATATGTACTGTACAGTATCACACTAATTATGTACAGGATCGTGTGGTTGCATCTGCAAGCAAGGATAGTGCTGTAAAGCTGTACTACATAAGTACATGAACCGTAATAATTATGTACAGTATAATTATAAATATGTACTGTACAGGATAATAATAATTGTGTACAGGATCGTGTGGTTGTATCTGCAAGCAAGGATAGTGCTGTAAAGCTGTACAACCTAAGTACATGTACCGTAGAGAGATCTGTCTCTGCCCGTACAACATCAATTTCAAGTATTATCTGTCCGCACAAGTCTAACAACATTTTATTAGGTAATTTATTATTTTTAATGATTTAATCACTATCATTATCAATATTAATAATAATATTATTATTATCATTGTTATTAATAATGCTATTATCATTATTATTATTATTCTTATTAATAATGCTTTTCTTATTATAATTATTATTTCGTAAGCGGACTTTAAAATTCTTTCATATAAATACCATCGTCCTCAATTTTAATTATAATGCGGGATTATGTTTCTGGTTTTATTTTATCATGTTTTGTTAAAAATGTTGCAAAGTTATGATTAGGTTGTTCTGATAGTACAATTCTCTGCTACAACATCAACACTGCAACCTTCGGCCCGCCCATCCCCGCCCATAGTGACGCTGTAAGCTGCCTAGCATGGAGCGGGGGTAGGCTGGCTAGTGGTGGGTGGGATGGCCGTGTGAGGGTGTGGCGATGTAGTGCAGAAGGGATGGAGGGAGGAGATGCGGTTTATGAACTAAGTCTTGGTAAGTTTGATGTATAGTTATTAAGTAACTTTGTAATTTCTTTAAATAATCTCTTTTTCTTGTGTTTGCATATTTAAAAATTTTGGAGGATTTCATTTTGATTAAATACTTAAAATATTCAATCGCGTACAATTGATAATAAGGTGTGTCCGCGAACTCATACTTCTAGGGGTCAAAGTGTACTTCAATGATAAGCGGGGTGGTTTGGTGTTTTAATGGATTTAATAATTTTTAAACCACTCAGGAGTGAATTTTATTTTAAGAATATCAGATTACGGGGGGAGGGGTTAAGGTAGAACATTTAAGGGTCATAGCTCAATTACTTTTAAGTTCTGAGGTATTTTTCTCTCTACAGAACTCATGTACACCACAAGTACTCAATGACATAAGAACAGCCAATGTTCACAACCGACCTAGTTAATCTATATAATAGGAATATCTTTAAAACATATCTGTACATTTATATCTTTCAAGATGAAAAATGTCGTCTTATGAGCAATCTATCTTTATCTATGGAAAATTCGCGGAAAGAAGTATTAAAATGTCGTCATCCGTGAACCAGAATTATTATTTTGCCTACGAATACGAAAGTATCTAGATATCTTAATACAAAAAGACGGGCCATGTTCAGTGTTCAAAAGTGTATTTTAAAATAAGGGATTGTAGATACCAATTTGGTCACTATGCTAGAAATGTTTGCAGAGGGTTGGATTCTAAAAGTCCCTAATTGCTCAATGCTCAGGGTCCCCTGTAACCTGTGTGAGTATTCTCTACTCTGAGTCTGGAAAACCCCTAGAGGAGGAGCAGAATGGAGAGGAGGAGGAGAAGGTGGATAAAGATGAACTCGGAGAAGGTTGGGTGGCAGGAGGGAGCAGAGAAGGAGATGTTCTCATCTGGAGATTAGACGGAGGAAGGTTTAGTCTCTCTCAGCAGATACCAGCTCATAAACGACAGGTAAGGGGGGCGGGGAGTGGAAGACGACTTTAAAAGAATTTTTCAGTTTTTAAAATAAACATCATTTCCAACTGAACTCATCACCTTTTAATGCCTTGCCAATATTAAATAATTTCTGGGGTCAGACTGAGGGCAGCTGATGTTGCAAAAATCATGTTTATATTTATAATTCAGCATGAACCCAAAAAAGAAATATTGCGGCCAAGAAAATAAACAAAAAATTTTTAAAATCAAAAAAAAAAACACTTATGACGCACACTGCTGTAAGGTTTTGTTTGGTACATTTTTTATTCAAATATAAGAATGAATAAATTAATGAATAGGTGAATGAAAGGATGGGTAAATTAATTAATGAAGATGATATGAATGAATATTAAGGTGAACTGTGTCCTGTTCAATCCTAGTGGAAACCAGGTGTTGACCGGTGGGTCAGATTTCTCAATTCAATTGTTTGATTTAAAAACAGGAACTCCAGTCTTCAGGTTTGGAATCGGAGAAACTCATTTTTAAATATTAAATCATTAATTTTAATTTTTGAAAATATTTAAAATTGAAAAATTTAGAAAAATTTTCGTCTGGGTTTTCAATTTTTCGAATAAATTTGGTTCCGTAAATGTAAGACGAAACGTTTCTTGAAGTTTTTAGAAATGGAACGCCTTTTTTAGAACTTGTTAAGATTTAGAGTGAAACCGTTATAAGGCCATGTTCAATAAGTTTACAAAATGATGATTAGTTATATAATTGTTTGCAGAAAAATCGTTCCATAATTTTTTTTCGCTTGGTCGCACTACTTCTGATTGAAATTTAAAACCTAGTTTGAAAAATCAATTATTTAATTGTTTTTATCTAGGAAGGATTTGGGAGAGGAGATAACAGCTCTAGTATGGGACGGAGAAACCACTGTAGTCGGAGGGGGACGAGGAACTCTCCAGGTGTGGAACCTACTCCAGGGAACCAAGATACATGCGGAGAAGGTTCATGAGGGTAGGATCAGTGCTCTCGCAGTCCTAGATCAGGGGAGAACTGTTCTTAGTGGGGGAGAGGACAGAAGAGTTATTGCTTGGAGGACGGTGAAGGATTAAAAGACATAAAGTTAATGCGTTGAGGACGGTAAAGGATTAGACGACAAAAATTTATTTGCTTAGAGGGAGGACAAGGATTAGAGGACAAAAGAGGTATCTCTTGGAGGATGGTGAAGGATTAAAGGACAAAAGATAAGGACAGTCAAGGATTTGATTTGAACATCAAATAAATGAAAAATCATACTGAAAGGGAAAAGTCCAAAAATATTCAGAAGCGTAGAAGTTTTAACATTTTCTTAATTTACAAAAACACATAAAATAATGCGATGAATGATTGTGAATAATCTTCTGTTTTAAAAGTTAAGATAATCATTATTGTAAGTATTGAAATTATTATATTTATGTTGTCACGTTGCCATACAGACGAGAAAACTGTGATCATTACTATTCTGTGATCCAATTACTGATTCTTTTATGTATACCATTCGTTTTTACTATCTTCTATATAATAAAACAAGACATTTATATATATGTTGCTTAAAGCCAGCAAAACGGCTGGACACTCATGTGAAGTCGGTGGGTGTCATGGGCTACAAAAAATAGAATTTTATTTTTAATATTCAAAATCTTTTTAAAAACTTTTTTCCACCGGGCGCGCCGGGCCTTTGAGCTAGTTAATGATAACTAAGATGTTGTTATTAACATTTTGTCATATTCTTTTCTTTGATAGAAATGATGTTGAATGTATTTTTTAAAGATTGTTATCGATTAATTGTACAGTGGAACCCATATATTACAAGTACAACCAACATGAAACACGGTAATTGTGCAGTGTTCCCAGGCCATTTCACTTGATAAGTTAATTTAAAAATTACTGGAAAAACTATTCACCAAGTACAGTGTTCACATAACTAACCTTTTAGGGCGCTTCGCGTCCATCTTCTATTTTAATTGTGAACATCGTAAAAAAGAAAAAAAATCGTGGATTTTTAAAATTTTCAAAAATTAAATGAAAATCGTATATTGTTGTGGTAAGTAAAAGTAAGTACTTATTAACATTTTTCTGGCGTAATTTTTGAACTTTTTTAAAGCCTCCCTTGCACCCTAACCATTCAAGTTTGAGTTTAAATTTTTACGAGCTGGGCTTAGAAAGTTGGACAAGGGACATGCACGCACACTCCCCGAACTCCCCAATCTTAATTGTAAGGGCAAACCCTATATTAGACACAAATTCCCTATCGTATTATGCGTATTACAGTGTGGACAAAATGTACGGATTTTTTATTTTGTAACCCTAAAATTGTACGGATTTTTTTTTTCAAATTGTACGGATTTTTATCCTGGAAATACACCGGGTTTTTTATTTTCACTCATTTCATAATAGTAATGTTTAAGTTTTATATCTTTGCAACCTTATGTGGTAGACTTTTGTTATTATAAGCTGTGAATTCTGCCAGATTAATTAGGCTCCGTTTCAAAAACCAAAGATTTCAGGTTGCAAAGATAAATGGATTTTAAAATTGAGTTTAAGTTGAGTTTCTTCAGTTCAGTTATTTTTTCATTATTTCCGGGTTCTCATCCAAGCATTCAAATACCTACCGTAGTTATTACTACCAGGAATGTAGGTTGTTAGAGGGAACATCATTGGTTGCTGAGGGAAGGGTGGGGGGAGTTACAAAATGGGGTAGAGAAAGAGGTGTTGGGGAATGGGGGTGGGGGGTGAGACAGTGTTGAATAATATTTTCAAAAATGGTTTTATTTTTCTAAAATGTACGGATTGCAGGGATTTTTTTCGAAAATTGTACTGATTGTACGGATTTTTTCGGAAATTGTACGGATTTTTTTTTAATGTACGGATTTGTTAAAAAAATGTACGGATTGTACAAATTTTTTTTTCGAAAATTGTACGGATTGTACGGATTTTTTTTTCGAAAATTGTACGGATTTCCTCTGAAAATGTACGGATTTTTGTACGGATTTTTTCAAAAAAGTTTTATCAATATTTTCTGAAAAATTAAAATCTTATTTTTACTTTTTCAACATTTCAAGAGAATTGCATTAGAACGTTTAAGGGGATGTACGTTAGTTGAAGTTACTCTCCAATGAAACATATAGTTGAGAAGGTGTGAGGTAGACATAGTAATTTGATATTATTTTGTTAATTTCCTCCCTTATTTCTGCTAAATTCGGATGTCATTTTTATGGAGAACCTGTCAGGGAAAATTATCAATTTTTAGAGAGAAACTTGATATATTTTGCTTAGATAATAGATGAAGGGTCACTTTAGCCTTAAACAGGCTGGGGGTGGGGGGGTTGGCGCCCCCTCCCTGTAGTTTTTTTTCCGAGCACTCTCATTTTGACACTACATAGTGAAATTTTGTGACTTTTAATGAATAAAATCTAAAATAGCCCATAACTTTTTTGTGACTAAAGCTAGCTACATATCTAAAACTATATTTTTGAAAAGCCCTTGAAAAATGAATACAGAAACATGCGTCACACTATGATATTTGAATAAACAACCAAAAAAAATTTTTTTTTCATTTTTCTGACTTCTTTTTTGGCTTTTTCATCAACACTCCCTAGCACCTAAACTATTAAAGTTATCGGTCTAATTTTTTTTCTTCAATGAGCTGGCATTGGCAAATTGGGCTATGCACATGCATTTTAACCCTATAACTATTTTCTAAAGCCTTTTGTAGGGGGGGGGCGCCGAACGCCCCCCCCCCAGGTCATACATAGATTCAGACCCCCAGCCTTTATAGGGTTAAACTACGTTCGCAGTTCCTTTTATAATTTGTAAGCTAATCCATACATTTTTCTTTCATATAATTTTTATTCTGATTTTGTTCTTACAGTACGTGTATATCAAAAAGAANTATTTCCCAAGGGGTTAGTTTTGACCAGATCTAGAATCCTGAATTTCCTCGTTTTCCAATTCCGACTAAGTGTTAATGGTTAGTAGAGGTTGAAGATTGGTTCAGCTCATCTAGTCTAGTAGTTTCCAGTATCCAATTATACCCGGAGAATCTTGAACCCGACGAGCGGGGAAGGCAGGCGGCCATAAGCCACAACATTTTTCCCTTCCATGTCACATATTAGCTTTTTTGTCTTCCGGCAGTCATGAGCCACAACCGTACGGTCTTCCGTGCCACAGCATTTGAGTCTTCCGGCAGTTATGACGTTTTTAATTAATGCATTAGTGCATTGAAATTGTGATTTTCAAAAATCCAGCGACATCATTCAAAAGATATATATAAAGAACTTTATTTTTAAGTTCTAAATTGAAATAATGACGATTCCTTTTAATGTAAACTGCTAAACAAATTTTCCACAAAAAAAAAAAAAATTCAATCTTTCCTCTAATATGGCTTATTTTTGAAAAAAATGAAAATTATGCAGCTTAACATACTCTAAAAATTCAAAGGGAGTTTTTGAGAAAATCTGAAACGCTGTAATGACAGCTAATATTGTGATATTTCTCATCTTTTTTATTCTTTAGACAATTTGTCTCGGTGCCCACAATGCGTAAAATGATGTAAAATTATCTTTGTAAAATGTAAAACAGTTTGTAAACTAAACACACAATTCATTGATCTTTAATAAACTTCTAAAATTTCTTAGAGGTATTATCTTTTAAGTAATGCGGCAGGATTTTTAAAAATTGCAATTTCAAAGCCCTAAATTTATTATTTAAAATAGTACTAACTGCCAGAAGACTCAAATGCTGTGGCTTGGAAGATCGTCTGGTTGTGGCTTATGGCTGCCGGAAGACAAACAAGATAATATGTGGCATGGAAGGGGAAAATGTTGTGGCTTATGGCAGACTGCCTTTCCTCGCTCGCCCAACTTCTAGTATTAGAGAACTTGGAACATGGGTCTATGTACCCAATTATACCCGGAGAATCTTGAACCCGACTACTGTACTATCAGAGAACTTGGAACATGGTTCTATGTACCCTATTATACCCGGAGAATCTTGAACCCGATACTGTAGTATCAGAGAGCTTAGAACATGGCTCTATGTGCCCATTTATACTCAAAGAATCATGGAACCAGATTAACATTTTCATCATTGAGAAACTTTAACTCCATTTTTATTTTTTACCTATACCCAGTAAATCTTAGACTTGCAGTATTCAGTTATACCCAGAGAATCTGGAACCATACTCTTAATATTGATTTTATACCCCATGGAGAATCTCCCAGTGCCTACAGCGCCTAGAGAATCTGAAAACCGAAACCTTATATTAGTCAGTTTATGCTCAGAAAATATTTAGCCCACTTAGCGGTACCTAATTTCATCCATAGAGTCTTGAACCCAAGGTTGTATAATAAGGTTGGGTACTCGGAATGCGCTCCAATGTATGGAAAATGTCGTCTCCTAAGTTAGATAGATTCAAACTAACACAACGTCTCTCTCCCCTTTTTTATCAGTGACTTTAATCTATCTATCTTAGGAAACAACATTTTCCGTACATTGGAGCGCATTGAGAGTAACCAACCTTATTATACAACCTTGCTTGAACCTAACCCTCGATTCTTATAGTTATATCTGAGATCGCTAATTAACTCAGTCAAAACAAAAGTTAATTAGTTATGCTCTTTCAATTCTGCAGCACTTATAAATTAACAACTGTTTTATCCTTTTTTTCTTATTCTCTTCTTAAACCCATTCTTTAATCAACCCTCTCAACTTTTATTTTCTAGTTTCCCTGCCACCCCTCGTTGTAAGATTTGTGAAACTCCGTCCAACTTTACATAATGATAAAAGTGTAAATGAATAAGAGGAAAACTTTTTTCCGCTAGTTTGCAGATTTCCTCCCAGCTTGCTAATTAAACATGCTAATCCAGGGAGCAACTTAGGTAGGCAGATAGATAGATAGATATTGATTCAACTCATTTAGAAGAACTCGTTCAAAACTGAACATTAAGAATTAAGATTAACTGTAGAGGTTTCAGGAGAGGGGGTTCAACCGTCCACTACCAATCGGAGCATGTTTTTTTTTCATTTTCCGGTGTATCCCCTAAAATCTCTGAACTATTATCTATCTATTTTTTTTATACATCTGACGGAGTTATATCAAATTAAAATAGAACAATTTATTACAACAGTTTATGACTGGGAGAAGGAACTGTTTTCAGTCAGTTTCTTTTCTTGTATCTTGAAGCTTGGAAAATTGAAAAGTAGTGACCAAAAATTTCGTCTTAATGTATTTCTTGATTATAGACATATTCTTAAAACTTATTTTCAAAAGCATATTGACTTTTTCTAAACTTGGTAGCAAAGCACATGAACATTATTTATTAAAGAATGTTGGAGGAGATAGAAATAGATGGAATGAAAGAGATAAAGAGGATGGATAGAATGAAAGAGATAAATATGATGGATAGAATGAAAGAGATAAAGAATGATGGATAGAATGAAAGAGATAAAGAGGATGGATAGAATGAAAGAGAAAAATAGGATGGATAGAATGAAAGAGATAAATATGATGGATAGAATGAAAGAGATAAAGAATGATGGATAGAATGAAAGAGATAAAGAGGATGGATAGAATGAAAGAGAAAAATAGGATGGATAGAATGAAAGAGATAAACAGGATGGATAGAATGAAAGAGATAAAGAGGATGGATAGAATGAAAGAGATAAAGAAGATGGATAGAATAAAAGAGATAAAGAGGATGGATAGAATGAAAGAGATAAAGAAGATGGATAGAATAAAAGAGATAAAGAGGGTGGATAAGAATGAAAGAGAAAAAGAGGATGGATAGAATGAAAGAAGATGGATAAGGAAAGAGGATGGATGGTGATTGACAGGATTAATTGCTCTATAGGGGACCCTGTCACAGATTCAAGGATGAAGAAGGAAAAAGTAAAAATTTCACAGACTTGACAATTTTAAGTGACATTTGTTTTAAACAGTGACATGATTGATTCACAACGGTGCCTTTAATACCTTAATTAACCTGATCAATAATTCTGAATTTTTCCCCCATTGCACTTGAAGCAGAAATCCGCAAGTCATAAAAATAATCAATTTTTAAAGTTAAAAACATGAAGATTTAATTTCTGCTTAAAAGTTTGTAAGGGTACATTTGTGCCACTCTTTTATTAATGGAGGGTCATTTGAAATTACGTCTTGTACAACTTACATGTACATGTACATGTACGTTGTACCGATCATATTTTTTACAGAAATCATAATGCCGGTTCAAATGACTTACGGTATATCAAAATAAAGAATTATTGTAATTAAATTGGTCAATAAAAAATAATTTAAAAGACGATATTTATTTATGTCTGGATGTAATACTTAGTCTATGTCCAGTAGTATTTAGAATGGGAGGAGAGAAGGGGAAATAAAAAGATGTGTTAGAGCAAAGATTCCCCTAGAACTGCTGATTAAACAATTCTCTTTGACCTGAAACCAGAAATATTCATCGGAGGGTTGTTTAGGATGGGATGTATTCATCGGAGGGTAGTTTACAGGAGGGAAGCTGTTAATCATCGGAGGGTAGTTTACAGGAGGGGAGCTGTTAATCATCGGAGGGTAGTTTACAGGAGGGGATGTATTCATCGGAGGGTAGTTTACATGAGGGGAGCTGGTAATCATCGGAGGGTAGTTTACAGGAGGGGAACTGTTAATTATCGGAGGGTAGTTTACAGGAGGGGAGCTGTTAATCATCGGAGGGTAGTTTACAGGAGGGGA
>NW_019396097.1:356797-393082 GCF_000591075.1 Eurytemora carolleeae | reverse complement strand
GGGTTTGATCGGAGGCAAGTTTACGAGAAGGTATATTTGTCGGATTGCAGGATATATCGGAGGATAGTTTATAAAAGGGGTGTATCTAATGAGTATTCATCCATCGAATTGTATTTTCATGAATATGGTGGGCCGGAGGAAAAGAAAAACAAGAAAGAGTAAAAGCGGGAAAAAGTTAAAAAATCCCATGTTTATGAATTATGTTACTTTTGTTACAGATGTTTTTATAACTTGAACAATTATATTCAAAAAGAATTATATCCATGTGTATAAAGTTGTAATCTCTTTTTGTCTGTCTGTCTGATTGTTTGTCCGATCATAACTCAGGAACCCATGGACCGATTTTCCTCAAATATCGGGAAGAATATCTAAAATCGTAATATACGACCAAGTGCTGGTAAACGGTGGGAGTAACTATGAGTACCCTGGGCAACGCTGAGTTTCCAAGCTAGCATATAAATAAAGTAGTAATCTCTGCTCGTTTGTTTGTATGTACGATCATAACTCATGAACCCCTGGACAGATTTGCCTCAAATCTTGATTGGGGAACTCAGTAGAACCATGGGAATGATCTTAGCTTGGTTTGGGATTCTAAGTTGAGTGGGTTCACTTTTAT
Source organism: Eurytemora carolleeae (assembly GCF_000591075.1). Classification (NCBI taxonomy): domain Eukaryota; kingdom Metazoa; phylum Arthropoda; class Copepoda; order Calanoida; family Temoridae; genus Eurytemora; species Eurytemora carolleeae. The sequence continues at coordinate 392,466 of NW_019396097.1, read as the reverse complement.
AACGAAAAAAACGGCGGGAGTAACTATTGTAATAAATACAGAGGCCCCATAGTAAATCCAGGCAAATTACGCTGTACATTGTTAATATATCTAAATGTGCTCATTAGTAAATACGTAGATCATGTATTACGATTAACCCAATCTAGATACTATATATAATATAACTCTGTCATACCCATATTCTTATTGCTTAACTACGTAGATATATATATATATATAACTCTGTCATACCCATATTGTGATTGCTTAACTACGTAGATATATAATATATATATATATAACTCTGTCATACCCATATTGTGATTGCTTAACTACGTTATATATCTAACAGCGCTTAACAATCTAACCTGAAGAAATATACTCAGTTGATATGGAAACTTTGCTTTGATTACTGCGAGAGAGTAATCGTGTCCTTGTTCTAAACAAATGAGTTGAAGATCATGTCCCAGTTGAGGCATTGATAGTTGCGTGCTTGTGTCTGTGGAGAGACATTGATAGCTGATCGCGCCCATTGGTTTGGCGTTTATTGACTACATGCTTGTGTCCTTGGATAGAGACTTTAGCTGATGGCGGCCATTGGTTTGGCATTGATCTTTTCAGTGCTTGTGTCTGTAGAGAGACATTGATAGCTGATCGTGGCCATTGATTTGGCGTTGATCGATGGTGTTCTTGTGTCTGTGTAGACAGCTGACAAGATTGTGTTAAGGTTTAGTATTGATAGCTATAAGTTAAACTGAATTGTAGCTGGATAGATACGGGTTCAAGAGCAGTTTATGGAATAGCATATTTACTACACTATGAGTACCCTGGGCAACACTGGGTTCCCAAGCTAGTAATTTTATAATATACTAGCTTGGAAACCCAGCGCTGCCAAGGTTACTCCCGCCGTTTACCCGCATCATTTGGTCGTTTACCCGCAATTAAAGTCGTCCCACTCAACTTAGAATCTCAAAACCAAGCTAAGAACATTCCTGTGGGTCTTCCGAGTTCCCCAATCAAAATTTGAGGCAAACCAAGTTATGATCGGACAAACAAGCAGACAGACAAACAGAGTTTACAACTTTAATTCAACAAATGTTATTTTTTTCATTGTCATTCAGAGCTTTTGTCATGCACTTTCAAAAAAAGAAAAATTTGAAAATTTAACATGTAAAAAATTTCATTCATGAAAATGTTTTTTAGAATCAAAAACGCAAGTTTTTAACTTTAGATAATGATTTAGATAATTATGATGACATTAAAAATAATAAATATACAGCTGAAGTACAGGGTGTCCAACGAAATATGACTTTTTGCAGTTTCTTTAACTCAAATATATTTTAATTTGAAATCAATGTTACTAAAATATGACTGCCCATAATATTTTATATTATTTTCTTTGGTTTGTTTAAACTTAACAAATTATGAAAGAAGACATTTTAAACTATTAACCAACTGTCATGTTTCGTGGGACACCCTGTAGGATCAATAGATTTTATGAAGATAATTTGAAATAAGAGTCTTACAAACAACTGTTCATTCTACTTGCTTTAGACACTTTAAATCTTACAGTTGTTTTAGAAACACATAACAGTTCTAACAGATGCACACATCGAACAGTGAGCAGTGAAATAAAATGTTGTTAAATGTGAAAATACTCTAAAGTCTCTGGAAAAAATTTCCAAATAATTGTATCCATACAATCGTCGTTGTATATATATTAATACTATGTTGACGACTTTCTATTTTGATTTTGATTTCTACGGTACCACGCTTTCAAACAGCTAAAACATTTAAATATTTGAATAAAGTTCTCAATTAACAGTACACATGTAAAAGCAAACAAGAAGAAACTTTTTTATCTAAAACTATGTTTTTGAAAGATTTTTCAGGTTCCAAAATTTTTTTTCTCGATTTTGTTTTGAAGTTAAAAAAATGAAACATCTAGCATTGCTGATGATTTTCCAGGTATGTTAAACAAAATATTTTTAATACACAGATTTTATTATATTTATAGATTGGGCAAATTTTTATATCAAATCACGCTTTCACTAAAAAAATCAATCTGTATATTTTTAAAATTACTCTATCAAACTAAAGCTAAAATAAGAGCAATGTAAATTATATGCCTAAGGCAGAGGCTTACTCAATTAAATAGGTTTTTAGGTACAAACGGGTGCTGACTACTGTGACACCCCCCTGGAAAGAAAAAAAAAATTACCCCCTTCCCTTGAACAAATTCTTGAGTACGCGTCTGGCCTGTGCAAAAAAAAATCACAAACGTTAGCTAAATTAAATGCAATTTTGAAAGATTTCGAATACATTCTTGCGTTAGAAGCAAAATTTTTAGAAGTAGCAGTAAAACAAATATATATTTTTTTATTTCTAGATCGGGTTTCTCGACTGCTATTTACTGCGTTCCTTTAAGCAGTGTCAGACGCAAACTTCTAAAGGAATCATTACAGTTTTTAACTAATAATTATCAGTTATAGTCAAAATTCAGTTACTTTCAAAACTCACGATTATCAGTTATATTTAAAATTTATCATTATTAATTAGATATATTCAGAATTCATAATTATCAGCCATATTAAAAATTCATAATTATCAAGAAATAAACACTAAAAGTAAAATGTTTTTTTTTAACTAAAATAACATTTATCTAGATGTAGTTGTACAAATCTCCTCACTGAAAACAATATTTATATTCTTAAAAATTGTAGAAATATTAAAAATCAAATATTCTTTTTTTAAAACCAAGAACTTTAATTGTGTTTGCAGAAATATTTTATGCAAGTCTGCCATCCTCCTTCTGTGATAAAAACTTTGCACTGCCATTTTATACTCCAGGAATATATCAAAATAATCTTTATGATTGGAGCAGAATTCAGAATAAAATGCCGTAATTTTCCCGCCTAAAAAATCATTTCTGATTCCTGTCAAAAAATCTATTAAACTATTTTTAACCTTCAACAGTAGCTGTGGTCGAAACAGAAGTAATTAAATTCGCTATGCCTTTAAGAAGATAATTTTCTGAAAAAAGCATCTCTTATTTAAAGTAATTGCAGACTGGCAATTTCGCCCCCCCCCCCCACCCCATTTGAAGAGATGCATGCCTGATTCACAACATTTCTCTGTAAACCTTTATCTGAGCAAAGCAACCATAAGGAAGAAATCCTAGATTTTTATCTCAAAACGTGCCAATTAAAATTGCCAATATCCATCTTTGTCTCAAAACGTGCCAATTAAAATTGCCAATCCCAATCTTTATCTCAAAACGTGCCAATTAAAATTGCCAATTCCAATCTTTGTCTCAAAACGTGCCAATTAAAATTGCCAATTCCAATCTTTATCTCAAAACGTGCCAATTAAAATTGACAATTCGAATCTTTTTCTCAAAACGTGCCAATTAAAATTGACAATTCCAATCTTTTGCTCAAAACGTGCCAATTAAAATTGCCAATTCCAATCTTTATCTTAAACGTGCCTATTAAAATTACCAATTCCTATCTTTGTCTCAAAAATCAGCAAGTCACTCAAACAATTTCTAACAGAGGAAAAATAGGATTGCTTCCTCGTTCTTGTTGAGATGAAGGTTTAAAGAGGACCATTGTGAATCAGACTTGCTACTCGAACACATGGAAGCCTACGATAACGTCTCCCCTCTACAATGCTTGCAAGTTTCTATATTTTCAACCAAATTACTAATATATTTTTCCTCTGATAGATGTTGTTGGAAACTATGAACCATTTCCCTCACCACCCCCGGTAATTTTAGTATAAACNCCCCCCCCCCCCCTGCTTCCACAAAGGATAAGACTGACGATCCCAAGGTTAAATTTAGACTTACGCCTTGAACACAGTCTTTTACGGACTTAATTGATAATTTGGAAAAGAAAGAATCAAGTTTACAGTTAAAGAGCATCATAAATATGAGGAAACCAGGGGCGTTTTCAGGAATTTGTCCGGGGGGGGGCTTAACATTTTTTTCTTTACCGAGGGGGGGGGCTGAGCACCCGTTGGGGGCTGAAAACCCCCTGAAATCTATAGATTTCACTGGTCCAGGGGGGCTGAGCCCCCCATAAATATAACTTAAGAAACAGACAGTATACATTCTGTACAGTCGTCTCTGAAGTCTAATCCTTTGTGGATACCCCTGTAGATTCAAATATTTTAAAAAACTGCTTCATTGTGAGAATTTTTAGCAAATTAGAGAGAAACACGAATTTATTAAGTTATTAAATACTTTTTTACATTGATATAATTATTTTGTATTTTTAAAAAATGCTGAAAATTTGAAAATATTAATAATATTTAAAATAATTATAGGGTGGAGAAAAAACTATTGTCCTAGGGGCAGCACTCAAGGAAACTCTTGATAATCAACATTTTGATGTCATTTACAAGTTCAGATATTTGTATAAAAGTATTTTTGTTTTGTCTAATCGAGTGACAGTTTGACATGTTCGAGTATGGGATGTCAATGACAACCTTATTTACGAATTCCTTTATTTATTTGTCCAGTATTCTTACAGATTAATATGATCGTTCGAGTATGGGATGTCAATTACAACTCAAGATGCCATTCCTATCTACTTTTTATCAAGTATGTCTAACAGTTTGACATGATCGAGTATGGGATGTCAATGACAACCTCGGATACGATACCTTTAGACAGAGATGTCAAGGTAACAATTTATTACACTAGGATAAAAAATTGTAAGCATTTTAATAACTAAACAAAAATTTCCAATCTGTAACGTTGTAAATCGAAAAAAAGCTTGTTAACAATCAAAACTAAAAGTTGTCTACAGGGTGTCCCAAAAAACATGGGAATTCAGTGACGAATTCGATATCGTCTTTTCAAATAATTCTTTGATTTAGTGTAGTGATACCTACTGAGAAAGCTGTAATCTGTAAGAGTTTCGTCTGCTATGTTTACATTTTGTTTGTTTATGTTTTGACTGCATACAGTTGTACTTAGTAAAACAAGAAAATTGCAGTATACAAACAGAGTAAACTTGTCTGTCTTCACTGTTCATCTTGCGGAGACATTATAGACACATCTTTACAGTCTTTTACCCTTTTCAAAAAATAAGCTCTAGCAGACATAATAATATTATGGCTTTTGAAATTAGGTATTACAATGCTAATTCATAACAAAGACGATATCAAATTCGTCACTGAATTCCCATGTTTTTTGGGACACCCTGTACTAACTAAAAAGTTGTCTTCATTGTATTGATATAAACGACGACCATTGCAGCAGAATTCTATAGTTTAAGCTATTAAAGGATTACAACATCAGATTGCAGGAAAATAAAATGATTAAAAGTTTTAGGCGAGTAAAATTAAGTGCCATATTTCTTCGTAACCCTTCATCAAATGAGTAATTAATGAGTTAAGCAAATTTGATGTTAAAAACTAGTTGTCTTACAAGGAAGATAGACCAGGATTAGGAACATCCATAGATTTGTCCACCAAGGAAGATGAACCAGGATTAGGAACATCCATAGATTTGTCCACCAAGGAAGATGAACCAGGATTAGGAACATCCATAGATTTGTCTACCAAGGAAGATGAACCAGGATTAGGAACATCCATAGATTTGTCTATCAAGGAAGATGAACCAGGATTAGGATTATCCACAGATTTGTCTACCAAGGAAGATGAACCAGGATTAGGAACATCCATAGATTTGTTTACAAACTAAGTGTACTGCAAGTTTCTGGGAGAAATATAAACAAAAGTCTCAAGTCTCAGTAGAACGTAGATTTTTTGTTTAGAACAATTTAACCTATTTAAGATAATTTTTTCGCCTATTCGTTTTTATACTTTTCTGTTGGCATGTGCGTTTTTAATAAAAAGTATAAAAAGATAACTTAGTAAGTTTAAAGATTGTTTAAATATAGACCAAAACACGACTGAATTCAAGTACAGGGTGTCCCACGAAACATGACATTATATTAGATACTAGACTTTTTGCAGTTTATTTAGCTTAAAAAAACTTTACTCAAATATATTGTATTTAGAATTAAATCCATTTTACTATAATATTGATATGAATGCCATAAAATATTTATTATTATTCTCTTTGGCAACAAACAGCTTGACATATTATGGAAGAAGACATTTTAAATTATTCACCAACTGTCATGTTTCGTGGGACTCATGGGACACCCTGTAGAAACCGAACTCATCTCACCCCATGGTTAGTCCAGGGTGGGGAATATTCAGACACACGTCGGGCCTATAGGAACCCTAGAACCTGATCTGAGGGACCCGAGCCCTCCCCCCCCCCCGTGTACGCCTCTTTGATCTTCCTTGATTTTGATGTTTAGGATCTGCGTGAGCCTGGTTGTAAAAACTGGAACTATCCCTCCAACCTTCCTTCTACCAGTGTAGTGATTGCTTTCCATAACGAGGGTCTCAGTGTTCTCATTAGAACTATAGTTAGTGTACTCAACAGATCTCCTACGGTAAATAGAAAATAACTAATATTGTGATAGAAATGAATGTTGTTAGAAATATCTAAAATGTTGTTAGAAATATCTAAAATGTTGTTAGAAATAACTAAAATGTTTTTAGAAATAAATTACATGTTACTATAAATTTAGAACTTATATGGTTACTGTAATTAGAGTTTTCACCAAGTCCCATTCTTAAACCACAATATTTTATTCAAAGATATATCTTGCAAGTTTTGATATAAAATTCTGCAGTTAATTTTGTTCAAATTGGGAATCAATCAACCAACTTTAAGACAGTCATCGTCATATTTATCAATATAATGAAGACGACTTTTGACCCAAATTTTAACTTCCACCAAGCTTCTAAACAGCAGGGACACATATAAACATGAAAACAAAGAGAAGCTGTCAATTAACCGCTTCACTTTGTTTACTTGTAAACTTGGAATTTTGCAAAAAGCTTGTAAAAAATCAAAACTTGAATAGAAAAGTCCTTTTCATTGTATTGATACAAACACCGACCAATGTATATATTTACAATCTGGTTTTTTTTTGCAGAAAGTGTTAAAAGAAATCGTTCTGGTGGATGATTTCAGTAATATCAACGAATTTCCTCATTTAGGTAAACTACTAAATTATTTGTACATATTAAACATATTATTAAAGATTTATCTAGGATCTGAACTGGAGGATTGGATAAAGAAGACGAACAAGGTGAGGATCTCCAGGAATAAGAAGAGGGAGGGGCTCATCGTCAGCAAGAACCTTGGGGTTCTCCAAGCGACAGGAGAGGTGGTCGTTTTTCTAGATGCACACTGCGAGGCAGGCATCCCATATTCTTCAAATATTATTTTTTGGGGATATTTTACTCTTCTTTTTTTAAGGGAAATAATTCTAAACAAAAGCTTTATTTTTTAGCGAGGATTGAGATATATTCATATTACTGTCTCAAAACTGAAAATTTATGGCTGAAGTTTAGTTGAATATGGAGGCCTTGCAACCACAAGTTTAAGATATCTAGAAATGGTTGTTTTCTTGATTGAAGTTAAAAGTGTTACTGCCGTCAATCGTAAATTATATTAACTGTGCTTAAATAATTGGTAAAATGTTTTGTAATGCATGTTTTTATTTTAAATGTTTTGAAAAAAGGTTTTTAAATTAAAAAATCCTTTTATTTAAACATTCTATTGTTATAATCTTTCAATGGCTTTAGAAGAATCTGAAGAATTTGGATAAACAGGTTGGTTTGAACTGGCTCCCTCCTCTACTCACACCTATACTTAGAGATCCAGCAACTCTAACTGTTCCCATTGTTTATCCAATAGGTCTGTACCCAACTGTTCCCAGTGTTTATTCAATAGGTCTGTACCCAACTGTTCCCATTGTTTATCCAATAGGTCTGTACCCAACTGTTCCCAGTGTTTATTCAATAGGTCTGTACCCTAACTGTTACTATAGTTTATTCAATAGGTCTGTACCCTAACTGTTACTATAGAATATTCAATAGGTCTGTTCCCTAACTGTTACTATAGTCTATTCAATAGGTCTGTACCCTAACTGTTACTATAGTTTATTCAATAGGTCTGTTCCCTAACTGTTACTATAGTCTATTCAATAGGTCTGTTACCTAAGTGTTCCTATAGTTTATTCAACATGTCTGTACCCTAACTGTTCCTACAGATTATCCAATAGGTCTGTACCCTAACTGTTCCAATAGTTTATCCAATAGGTCTGTACCCTAACTGTTCCTATAGTTTATCCAATAGGTCTGTACCCTAACTGTTCCTATAGTTTATTCAATAGGTCTGTACCCTAACTGTTCCTATAATTTATCCAATAGGTCTGTACCCTAACTGTTTCTATAGTTTATTCAATAGGTCTGTATCCTAACTGTTTCTATAGTTTATCCAATAGGTCTGTACCCTTACTGTTCCTATAGTTTATCCAATAGGTCTGTACCCTTACTGTTACTATAGTCTATTCAATAGGTCTGTACCCTAACTGTTCCCAGTGTTTATTCAATAGGTCTGTACCCTAACTGTTCCTATAGTTTATTCAATAGGTCTGTACCCTAACTGTTCCTATAGTTTATTCAACAGGCCTGTACCCTAACTGTTCCTATAGATTATCCAATAGGTCTGTACCCTAACTGTTCCTATAGTTTATCCAATAGGTCTGTACCCTAACTGTCCCTAAAGTTTATCCAATAGGTCTGTACCTTAACTGTTCCTGTAGTTTATTCAATAGGTCTGTTCCTTAACTGTTCCTGTAGTTTATCCAATAGGTCTGTACCCTAACTGTTCCTATAGTTTATTAAATTTTTTCGAATTCGATCAATGAAATATTTGTTAAATCCTGGGATAGAAATACTTAAAACTCGAATAAATCCATTCAAATCATTAAATCATCAAAAGTTTCCATTGCTTGGTTACTCTACCCTTTCTCCGTTGGTTTCAGATCATACTGATTTCTCATCTCGCTCTGTATATGCCAGATCAACTAAACCTATTGGTATCTGGGAGTGGGGACTACTTTATAAGGTGATACATTTTTTATCCATTATTATAAAAACCATTATTATGCGGTTATTTCATATTTAACAAGTTAGGAAAAATAAATATGATATTATATAAAATTCTTAATTCTTAAAATTTGAGTGAGCTATGTTTCTAAAATAATACAATTGTTACTTTTGTTTTGTTACCTAATGGTGCAAACCTTTGAAATTTCTAGATCTATTAGAATCCATAGTTTGAAATATCAAAGATCTACGACATTAGGTTACCAAGGTGGGGGGTATCGAAATTAGAATTTGTAGCGAATAATCAGTTTCTTTGGGTTGTAGGTTCATGATTTTTATCCCTCAGGAGTTGCATCCTGTTCTGGCAGAGTCACAGGAGAACCTTACTTCTCCTTATCCTTCTCCTCTTCATGCAGGAACTGTTTTATTTCTTATCCTTCTCCTCATCATTCTCTTCATCCTTCTCCTCTTCATGCAGGAACTGTTTTATTTCTTATCCTTATCCTTATTCTTCTCTTCATCCTTCATCTCTTCATGCAGGAACTGTTTTATTTCTTATCCTTATCCTTATTCTTCTCTTCATCCTTCATCTCTTCATGCAGGAACTGTTTTATTTCTTATCCTTATCCTCATCCTTGTCTTCATCCTTCTCCTCTTCATGCAGGAACTGTTTTATTTCTTATCCTTATCCTTATTCTTCTCATCATCCTTCTCATCTTCATGCAGGAACTATTTTATTTCTTATCCTTATCCTCATCATTCTCTTTATCCTTCTCCTCACCTTCTCCTCGTCCTTTTCCTCATCCTTCTTTTCATCCTTCTCCTTATCCTTCTCCTCGTCCTTCTCCTTATCCTTCTCCTCGTCCTTCACCTCACCTTCTCCTCGTCCTTTTCCTCATCCTTCTCCTCATCCTTCTCCTCGTCCTTCTCCTCATCCTTCTCCTCATCCTTCTCCTCATCCTTCTCCTCGTCCTTCTCCACACCTTCTCCTCGTCCTTTTCCTCATTCTTCTCCTCATCCTTCTCCTCCTCCTTCCCTTATCTTTCTCCTCATCCTTTTCCTCATCCTTCTCCTCATCTTTCTCCTCATCTTTATCCTCATCCTTCTCCTCGTCCTTTTCCTTATCTTTCTCCTCATCCTTTCCTCATCCTTCTACTAATCCTTCTCCCCATCCTTCTCCTCATCCTTCTCTTCATCCTTTTCCTCATCCTTTTCCTCATCCTTCTCCACATCCTTCTCCTCATCCTTCTCGTCATCCTTCCCCTCGTCCTTTTCCTTATCTTTCTTCTCATCCTTCTCTTTATATTTCTCCTCATAAGTCATACTTCTCCTTATCTTTCTCCTCATCCTTCTACTCATCCTTCTCCTCATTTTCCTCGTACCCTTTCCTCTAAAGTTTAATCTGGAAAAATCTTTGAAATAAATAAAAAAATATAAATATTGTTCTTGAGGTGGATTAATTGCTTTTAACAAAGAATATTTTCTCAGGTTTGTTTTAAACTATAGCATGTCAAATTTATTAATTAATGAAGAGTTATCAGCATAGATTAATTAACAATAACCGATAGGACACTAGATGTCGTCTTTTTGAGAATGAGGGGTTTTTCGTTCACAATAACCCTGAGGCAGAAGGCCAAAGGAGTTCTTCACATGCAGCGCATGCTATCTCTCTGTTTTGTAATTCAACGCCGCGCTGCTTGCGCGGAACTCCTTTGGACATCTGCCTCAGGGTTATTGTGAACGAAAAACCCCTAAATCTTGAAAAGACGAAATCTAGTGACCTATCTGTTATTGTTAAGTAATCTATGGTTACAAGATAAAAGTTTGTTTATTTTATATAATTTGGTTTGACAAAGGATTAAATGACACTTGGCGCCCTTACATTTTAAGATAATAACAATGAAAAAATTGTGGATTAAAAATAAACATCAAAAATCGGGATTTTCGTTAGCAATTTTTAAAATGTTAGACCGGCCATAACCCTTCCCTGTGACTTTAAAAGTTACCACAAAAAAATTCAAGGATCGATCAGTTTGGTATCTTTGACGTTTAGTGTTGGAGGATATGATCCTGGGTTAAAGGTTTGGGGTGGGGAGCAGTGTGAATTATCCTTCAAGATCTGGATGTTTTGTTTAGTGTTGGAGGATATGATCCTGGGTTAAAGGTTTGGGGTGGGGAGCAGTGTGAATTATCCTTCAAGATCTGGATGTTTTGTTTAGTGTTGGAGGATATGATCCTGGGTTAAAGGTTTGGGGTGGGGAGCAGTATGAATTATCCNCCCCCTGCTTCCGCAAATCTTTTTTTTGCTAAAATATAGCTACAAAATGGTCACAATTGTTACTTAATTGTAAAGGGGATGTTTAAAGAAAACATATACAGTAATAACCAGATAACAATGGAATAGGAAGACGACACTATAGCGAAACTTGCGTGTATTGGATGCTATTACAAAGCAAATAGTTTCACTAGCCATTTATTAAATTTCTAATTTATTGAAATAGATCTGTTTGAACAGCATAATTGCTGTGTCTCGTGACCATTGCACTTTTTAAAGTTATAACTTGATTCTAACAGTCGTCTTCCTATTCTAGAGTTTTCTGGTTATCACTGTACACCCTTGAATAAATAAAAGGTGTGGGGAAGGTGAATTCTTGAAACAGGATAATTATAATCTTTAAGAAATTTCTGACTAAAATCCTATTTTCTTCACTCGTATGTTTTTCAGGAAATTTGTCCCTTATGATTTCGGGGAAGGAGTTGGGGCAGAACACAGTGAAAATATCGTTGCTGCGAATCTCAGGAAATAACGTTGAACAAAAAATAAAAATTCTATTGTTGGAGAAAATGCAGGAAGGCTTACTTATTTTTTGTCTGTGTGGATTATTGTACAACGATTATGTACAGACGGGTTGTAGAAAAATGGTTTTGTACTTAGTTGATTATTGTACAACGATTATGTACAGACGGGTTGTAGAAACATGGTTTTGTACTGAGTTGATTATTGTACAACGATTATGTACAGCTGGGTTGTAGAAACATGGTATTGTACTGAGTTGATTATTGTACAACGATTATGTACAGACTGGTTTAAAAACATGGTTTTGTACTGAGTGAATTATTGTACAACGATTATGTACAGACGGGTTGTAGAAACATGGTTTTGTACTGAGTTGATTTTTGTACAACGATTATGTACAGCTGGGTTGTAGAAACATGTTATTGTACTGAGTTGATTATTGTAACAGATTATGTACAGACGGGTTGTAGAAACATGGTTTTGTACTGAGTGGATTATTGTAAAACGATTATGTACAGACGGGTTGTAAAAACATGGTTTTGACTGAGTGGATTATTGTACAACGATTATGTACAGACAGGTTGTAAAAACATGGTTTTTTACTGAGTGGATTATTGTACAACGATTATGTACAGACGGGTTGTAGAAACATGGTTTGATGAAGAACACAAAGAATATTTCTATACAAGGTTACCTAATGATACAATATAATATATACTAGACTATCAGGGTACACACGCCCATCTTCTATTTCAACTTTTGATTGTTGCTCAATAAAATTTTTAAAAGAAACATTTTTGTAATTCTGAACATCCATAAACCTTCCCTGGGGTCATGTGAGGTCCCGCAGAAAATTTTGACCTGATCATGTTATATATATATTATACAGACCTCACTGATGATTGGAGCAAGTCCATGAAACATCGTGTAGGATTGAATAATAAATTGATTATTATTATATATATGTATTTAGACAACCTATGGCCAAATATTTAGACTATGGTAATATAGAAGATCAACTTAAACTAAGGTAAAGGACATAGGAAAACATTTCTTCAGTTTCTTTTTATTTTTTAAGATTTCTATAGGAACCTTATAATAAGCAATCTTTATGTGACTAAAAAGTCAATTTGATCTACTTTTTAATTTCGAGTTCGAGATCCAACATTGATCTCCATATTTTACAGTTCTACGGATTAACTTAATTCCTCGGTATTCCGTGGTAATCGTATCCTCCCTGGAGGGATAACTGGAAAATGAGAGGATTAATCATTTATTCACTGAATAGTAACTCTGAATTCACATGTTTTTTTTTATACTTTGTCTATAATCTTCATTCACAAAAAATATTAAACTTCTTTTTTGTTTATTTTGGATAGAATATATTTTAAAGCCCCATAAGACTCTTATGAAAAATATTTTCAGACGAACTTGCAAACCCTTCTCCTGGTTCATGAAGGAAGTGGCTAGTTCCGTTTACACAGCTTATCCTAAGGTATACAGTTCCGTTTATACAGCTTATCATAAGGTATAGTTCCGTTTACACAGCTTATCCTAAGGTATAGTTCCGTTTACACAGCTTATCCTAAGGTATAGTTCCGTTTACACAGCTTATCCTAAGGTATAGTTCCGTTTATACAGCTTATCCTAAGGTATAGTTCCGTTTATACAGCTTATCCTAAGATACAGTTCCGTTTACACAGCTTATCCTAAGATATAGTTCCGTTTAAACAGCTTATTCTAAGGTAAAGTTCCGTTTATACAGCTTATCCTAAGGTATTGTTCCGTTTACACAGCTTATGCTAAGATATAGTTCCGTTTACTCAGCTTATCCTAAGATATAGTTCCGTTTACACAGCTTATTCTAAGATATAGTTCCGCTTAAACAGCTTATCCTAAGATATAGTTCCGTTTACACAGCTTATCCTAAGATATAGTTCCGTTTAAACAGCTTATCCTAAGGTATAGTTCCGTTTAAACAGCTTATCCTGAGATATAGTTCCGTTTATACATCTTATCCTAAGGTATAGTTCCGTTTACACAGCTTATCCTAAGGTATAGTTCCGTTTACACAGCTTATCCTAAGGTATCGTTCCGTTTACACAGCTTATTCTAAGATATAGTTCCGTTTACTCAGCTTATCCTTAGGTATAGTTCCGTTTAAACAACTTATTCTAAGATGTAGTTCCGATTATACAGCTTATCCGAAGGTATAGTTCCGTTTAAACAGCTTAGCCTAAGCTATAGTTCCGTTTATACAGGATATACTGATTACAAGCCTCCAGCTCTAATTTTCTAATCCCTTTATCTGGCAAGTTTTTGGTGAAGTTTTACACTAAACTGAAGTTTAAAAATCAAAGGTTACCAAAGACAGGTTCAAAGATATACAATTATAAAATTAGAGGGTACGGCGAGTAATCAATTCTTTTAACTAATATTTATTAATTAATTAATTAATGTTTTAATATTTGAACTTTAAAGCCTTCTCCAAACCTTGAATGGGGTTCAATACAACTGGAGAATGATAATCATATTTACTGGAGACCCAAGTGTAGGGTAAGTCAATTTAATTCATTAAAAACACACATAACCAATATGGGCCTCATAAGCACGTACACTTGATGTTAGATACTTTCACAAAGGCTTTTTCCCAAGTCTCTCCTAGCTACAGCGCTCGGCCTCATATTTGGGAAGTTGTCACTTCGGGAAAATACCTAATATCTGTACAAATAACTTTAAAAGTACATTTAACTGCGAAAGTCTATAAAAGTACACATGACTGGAAAAATCTTTAAAAATACAGATAATTGGGAAAGCCTTTAAAAGTACACATAAATAATAAAAATCTTCAAAAGTACACATAACTAGAAAAATCTTCAAAAGTACACATGACTAGAAAATCTTCAAAAGTACACATAACTAGAAAAATCTTCAAAAGTACGGATAATTGGGAAAGCCTTTAAAAGTACACATAACTAGAAAAATCTTCAAAAGTACACATAACTAGAAAAATCTTTAAAAGTACAGATAACTGGAAAAGCCTTCAAAAGTACACATAACTAGAAAAATCTTCAAAGTCCACATAACTAGAAAATTTTTCAAATGTACACATAACTAGAAAAATCTTCAAAAGAACGCATAACTAGAAAAGTCTGCAAAAGTACACATAACTGGATAAATTTTCATACACATAACTGGAATAGTCTTCAAAAGTACACATAACTAGAAAAGTCAAGTACACATAACTGGATAAATTTTCATACACATAACTGGAATAGTCTTCAAAAGTACACATAACTGGAAAAGTCTTCAAAAATACACTTTACAGGAAAAGTCTTTAAACGTACACTTAACTGAAATAGTCTTCAAAAGTACACATTACCGGAATAGTCTTCTAAAGTACACATTACTGGGCATAGTCTTTACAGTACACTTAACTGAAATAGTCTTCAAAAATAATAAATGTTAAAAAAAACTTCAAAAGTACACATTACTGGAATAGTCTTCTAGAGTACACAAAACCGGAAAAGTCTTTTTTTCAGGATCCTCCGTGTACCATTCAATCAGTTCTTTCTCAATCAGACCCAGTTTTTAGACTTAGCAAGGTCAGTTCATAGGGACTGTAAGCGTAATTTTATGTGACCCTCCATGGAAAGATGACAATGCCCGATTCACAACGGTTTCCTTAAAAGCGTTGTCTGATTGAGTATGAATTTTAAAAACTGGTTGATTTCAATTTTAAACCAAGAAAAATGACAATATCTTTACATTATTTAACAGATAAATGTTTCAAGGCTCCCGTTGAGAATCCAGTGTGGCCAATTTTGCGTGGTAGGTTGCTTAAAGTCCTTTATTAAGTAGATAAAAGAAAATCAAAATATTGTAGCAGCAATAATTCGAGTCTAAACGAAAGTTAAGAATGCTTGAGAATTATGAGGGAAATCAAGGAACAGGAAAACCGGAATCCATGAACCAGTGAGTCTTCTTCCTCATACTACTCCTGGATATAAATATATGTTTATTTACATATTTAGAATAAACTACATATGTTTACTTGTTCTTACTCTAAAAAGTTTTAATTTCCATGTTTCTTGGTACACCCTGTACCGTGTATTTAAACCACTGATTCAAACGTCTTCTATCAGGATGGGAGGCTAGGCCTAGGTGAACGATGCCTTGTCCTCGAGGTTCTAGAGAATGGAAAACCTGGTCTTCAAATAGGCTTCTGTGAGAAAGGTCAAGAGGAGAAATGGAGGTCAGAGGCCGAATTTAAAGAATTTGAGCCGCGGCTAAAAATTTAAGCGGATCAAAATCATTAAATTAGGACTCAGGTTATACAATTATACATCATTAAAGGGGCGGTTATTGTAATTCTAAGTAAAAAAAGGGAGCAGACCTGCAATTCACAACGATACCATTTAAAACTTTTTGGACGATATAAATGTATATTATTCTAATATGTTTAGTTATGACCCTGAACTGAAATCCATGATGCTAACAATGAAACCGGAGAAGGAGGAGGAGGAGGAGGATCAGAATGAGTCTGAAAATAAAGATCTCAAGGGAAGATATGGCATCTGAGATTTTGATCATATTTCAAAATTGTACAGTAAGAGCCAGACAACTGTGAGCTAGGAAGACAAAGGATTTGAGTTTTTGCCAAAAACTCTGATTTTCCAATTCCTATAACTTTGCAACCCGTTCTCCTAGACCTTTGATATTTCAAACTATTAATTCTGTTAGATCAAATAGTCAAGGTTTAAATTTAAAAGGTTTACACCATATGGTTGCAAAGACATAGGGGTTAGAAAATGCGTGTGTGTGGCAAAACTCAATTCCTTTAAAGCAATAATTAAGTCAAATTGATGCGTTTACAAAGCAAATAGTTATACTAAACTCATTAAATCATTTATTGAGTGAAATGGGTCTGTTTACACTGCACTTTTGCCGTGTCAAATGTTTATTGGACTATTCAAAGTAATAACTTGAGTCTAAAAGTCATCTTCCTATTCCAGAGTTTTATGGTTCTCACTGTATGCTTAATGTAATGTCACTCTCCTCAAACTCGTATTTTTAAGTACTATTTTTTTACTCATGAACCGCTTACGCTAGAGGTTCACATGTCTCAAATTTTGATATGGGATCTTGTTAGAACAGCCTACTAGTCTTCGCTATATTTGAAACATTCTAATTTAAGATTGCAGTTGACTTTGTGAGAGAATGTTTAGATTTCGAAAGCTGGTTTACCAAGCTGGTAATATATTTAAAATTTAGTTATGGTAAATATCTTGGGAGTCTTGTCAAGCCACTTAAAACCAAAAAAAAACCTTGAATATTTATAAACTAACTAAAACAAATCCATCCTTCTCCAGGCTTGTGTTGAGTATAGTGGACTCAATCAGAACCTGGAGATAAAGAAGTGTGACGGGAACCCAAACCAAAGATGGGTTTGGAAACGGAGAATATAATTTTAATCTCATTAAGATTTTTTTGACAAAACGAACAAATAACAATTTAAATAAGTTTTAAAGATTTTTACGTATTAATAGAATCATCTGTTCCATAATTGGTACCTCCCACAATACCCAAAGTACCTGAACAATCCCTTCAGAGAATCATTTTTAGAAACTTTCCTCTCCAATTCCAAAATCCAAAGGTTACTCTTAGTCTTATAAAAATGTACTTCTCTTTAAAATTATATTTTAATTTTCTGCATGCTATTCAATTGTATATTTTTTGCATGCTATTCAATTGTATATTTTTTGCATGCTATTCAATTGTATATTTTTGTATTATTTAAAGAGTTTGCTATAAAACTCTTCCGTTCAATCATCAATAAAGAGAGTTAACCAAATACAATTTATTTTTTTGTAACTCAATCATGTATCCAATTTCGTTGAATACTTATAATTAATGGAAGCTACACTGAAATAAAAAAATATTTAAGTTCTGTGTAGTCAAAGATTAGCTGTTGTCAGGGATCAGCTGCTGTCAGGGATCAGCTGCTGTCAGGGATCAGCTGTTGTCAGGGATCACATTTTGTCAGGGATCAGCTGTTGTCAGGGATCAGCTGTTGTCAGGGATCAGCTGTTGTCAGGGATCACATGTTGTCAGGGATCAGCTGCTGTCAGGGATCAGCTTCCGTCAGGGATCAGCTAGTGTCAGGGATCAGCTTCTGTCAGGGATCACATGTTGTCAGGGATCAGCTGCTGTCAGGGATCAGCTGCTGTCAGGGATCACATTTTGTCAGGGATCAGCTGTTGTCAGGGATCAGCTGTTGTCAGGGATCACATGATATCGAACTGAGTAACCTCTACCTCGATGGCTTCAACCAATCTCTGAGTATTATTAGAGAATGCTAACGGTAAGCTTTATATCTCTTAGGCTGCTATATCATATTAAAATACCGCTCATTTTAATTAAAATGAATCCTTAGGAGAACAGTAAAATTTACCTTGCAAGGGGTTGAGCCCCTTCGCCACTGCAGAGTTCCTACAAGCCTCGAGAACTGACACTAGTTTCCGACTGATATTCTTCATCTTTTCACAATTAGACTCGATCCAGTTAGATCTCAATTCTCAATATCTCCGGTAATGTTGACAACAAAAAGATAGAAAACATTTTGGAAATGCCAGGACTAGGAGGATTACCTGTGATTATTGTTTCAAGAATCAAACATGTGAAAGTAGTTTGGTCGACTGAATGTCACAGATAAATTCAAACTTCAAAGACAACGATCAATTTGTCTTGTTACTGTCAAGTTTTGTGGGACACTCTGTAACTGAAACATTACTGAAATTGTTTGTTTGTGCACCTGCACAGTGCACTTTGTCCAATTGACGTGTCTTATGTTTGTGTTCATTTTCTAGTTCTCATTGTATATATGTTATTAAATGTGATTAAAATTGATTCTTTGCCACAAACTCAAATCTTCTAATAGCTTTATCTTTGCAAACTAATGATGTGAATAAAGTTTTGATAAATAAAACTTAGATTATTTGATCTAACAAATTCATAGTTTGCAATATCTGAGTTCCTATGGCATTGCATGATCGGGTTTTAAATATAAAAGGCTTGATAAATAAAACTTAGATTATTTGATCTAACATAGTTTGCAATATCTGAGTTCATATGGCATTGCATGATCGGGTTTTAAATATAAAAGGCTTGGAAAATAATAATAAAGAGTTCGTGGTAAAAACTCAATTCCTTTTACGTCAGATTGAGATCTTACATGTTTTCAGTCAACCCCTTTTATTGCAGAGGTATTTAGAAGAAAAAATATTTTTAGTTTCTTATTGGTAACCAAATTAGACGAGATCACACAGTCGTACCAGTAATTAACCTTCCCCTCTGTATAGTGAAATGTGATGGGTGAACATGGGTTAGAAACAAGATGTATTCTTTTTTATTTTGATAACATTTTTCCAAATTTTTTCTTATATTTTTAACTACTCTTATTCTTTCTACACGTACTTAGCATTTTGCAGAACATTGTTATGTATAGTATATATTTAAAGCTTCAATAGTTAACATATAAAACTAGATAAATATATAAATAAAATGGCACTTGTTCTTCATGCTATGACAATATTTCCGGAACTGGGAGTTTGCTTCTGTCATCACAGGATTTTAGGCTGAAAAATTAAAGATTTAAGGGAGTTTAGACATTTATATCTTATGTGCCTTCGTATACAGAGATACTCACAAAGGATGAGACTTCAGAGACGATTTTACGGAATTTGTCTAGTCTGTTTTCTTGCAATCAGAGTTTCTTTCAGGTCAAAACTGGCTTTTTTATCATTTAGAAAACCATCAAAATACTCAAATAATTGCAGAAACCAAAAATCAAGTTTCAAATCGTCATATTTTTAGAGTTGTGGATCGTCTTTACAGTCTCATGCTTTGTGGGTAACCCTGTAATAATATAAAGGCATGACTTGTAGTCTGGTATTTAAGAAAGGAAACACCCTGTATCTCCCTGTAGTCTGGTATTAAATAAAGGAAACACCTTGTATTTACCTGTATTCTGGTATTAAATGAAGGAAACACCCTGTATCTACCTGTAGTCTGGTATTAAATGAAGATAAACACCCTATATCTACCTGTAGTCTGGTATTAAAGGATGGAAACACCTTGCAACTCCCTGTATTCTGGTATTAAATAAAGAAAAACACCCGTATCTACCTGTAGTCTGGTATTAGAGGATGAAAACACCTTGCATCTACCTGTATTCTGGTATCAAATGAAGAAAAACACCCGTATCTACCTGTAGTCTGGTATTAAATGAAGATAAACACCCTGTATCTACCTGTAGTCTGGTATTAAAGGATGGAAACACCTTGCATCTCCCTGTATTCTGGTATTAAATGAAGAAAAACACCCGTATCTACCTGAAGTCTGGTATTAAATGAAGAAAAACACCTTATATCTACCTGGGGAAGTTTATAGTCTGGTATATTAAAAGGAGGAAACATTCCAGAGCGCAGTAACCAGATTGAACCAGACTCGGCTCGAAAAGTATTGAAAATCTTTAGAGCAGCTTCACCAGGACTAAAGTCAATAGATATTTGTAATCATGAAAGCAATTATACACATTATTTTCAAAGGATCATATCTAGAACTAGATTTAATGAATATGCTATAAGCAGTTAAACCGCTCAGACGTAGTTCAACCACTTCTCTTGTGCGTCAGTTCAAGCTGAAGAGAATTAGTTGAGCCACGACTCACTATTCATTAGATCTGGTCCAAGGATAATAAAAGAAACTCAATTTTAATCAAAATTATGCAAAATCACAAATAGAATTAAAAAAGAATATCAAAATGTTTTCTAACGAATTCTAAGAATGACCGGAAGAAAATATTACTAAATTAACAAAAAAATTCTACGATATGAAACTAAGCATTCAATCATATCTTTATTGTAATCAAGGGCGGACATAGGATTTCAGCAGGGGGGGGGGGCGAGATTTTTTAGGTACAAAAAATTCTGAAAATAGGAACAATAAATACTGAAAATAGGAACAAAAAACTCTGAAAATTTAAGGATTTATGGTCTAGAGACACAGTGTTAGGAATAGGAACAAAAATTGGGACATTAAGCAAGTTAAAAGATAGGGAAAAAAAGAACTAGGAATTTGGAAAATAGATTAAAGAACTAGAAACGTAATTCGTAAAACATGAAATTATGATCAAAACATAACTTGAAAAAGGCCGGGGTACAATACTATTAATCAAATTGAGAACATTATTTTATCAAATTTAAACATTTTTGCCTCAAAATCTCAGCGGAGGGGGGGCCTTGTTCCCCTTCCTGTGAACGCCCTTGATTGTAATAAATCAATGATGTCTCCTTGGCTTTAAATTGACGTTTTACCTTAGTATTTTTTTACCGGCCGCCGATTTTTCTAGTTCCTTCTGTGCTTCTGTATCCGGAGTCCAATCCTTCCATTCCCCGATAAACGGAGTATCTATGTAGAACGGAGCCACAGCGATTACAGAGACACCTGTTCTGTTATACCAGAACTTGTGCTGAAATAGGATTTTATCTAAGTATTATTATTATTTCTCTTAAAATTTCTGTATTATTTCTTTTTATAAACATGATCACCAGGGTGCTAAAAAATGTTATGAATAATGAATATCAAAATTGAATCAAAATTTAATGAAAAATCAACATGAAAAATAAAGGAGCTATGGCGGGGAAATCAAAGTTCCAAAACAATCAAAATGGCGGAAACAATCAAAATGGCTGACCCCAAATGTTCTGGTGAGTGCAGATACGGCGTGTTTGGAAGCAGTGTAGGCAGGAGTAGCAAACATGTCACCTTAAAGATTTGAAAAATTAAATTCAAAAGAATATTAAGACTGCACTGTATGAATTAATGGATCAAAATTCAAAAGAATTGAGTAAATTAAAAAGGGGGACCAAAAAAATACGGAATATAAAGACGACATTTATTTGAAAGCAATTTTTGTTGTGTATTTGATACTTATAAAGTGAAATAGATCTTTGTGTGTCCACAATACAACTGTTGTGTTTCATATGTTCATTGGACAAAAAGTCGTCTTCCTATTCCACAGTTTTTTGGGTCTCACTAAATATTATTTATTTACCTATACACGTGACCCCTGCTGTTGATGAGATATTAACAACAATACCCCCAGACCCCCCGGTTTCACGGGATAAATACTTGTGGCTTGTAACGATACCGTTGTGCACACCTTTCTAAACAACGTGAAATAAAAAAATGATTTGTTGATTATCTCGAAAAAGAAAAATGGAAATTAGCAAATCTGCCCCTTTAGTAAAAGTAAATTCAACCTATATGAAGCATAAAGTCTGACCGTGTCAACCTTGTTGCACCGGCTAGTCCTGTCCATAGAGCTAGTTACAGTACAAACTGGGACCGGAAAGGTTGACCCGGCTCGGAAATTCAAATGTACTACGGCTACCCGTGGAAAAGCCATTAGCTTATCATACAGGGTGTCCCAATAAACATGGGAATTAAGTGATGAGTTCGATATCGTCTTTTTGAGTTCGATATCGTCTTTTTAAAATTATTTTTTGATTTAGTATCGTGATGTCTATACCATGAAAGCTCTAATCCGAAGGATTTTCATCTGCTATGTTTATATCACTGTTCATCTTTCAGAAAGATTACAGACACATCATTGCAGATATTTACCGTTCTCATAAAATAATCTCTAGCAGACATAATTAGATTATAGCTAATAAAATCAGACTATCTTGAATTCATCACTGAATTCCCATGAAAATAAACAGTTTAAATTTATACTTGATCAGACAAAGCTTTTAAGGGTACCGTTGTAAATCGGGCATTGACATCTTTGCATGGAGGCCACTAGAAATTACGCTTGCAGTCCATTTAAATGTTAAAAAAATATATAATAAACAATACTTACAATATTAACATCATAAGTTTGCTCCCAGTCCTCCTCTCCCTTGACCCCAGCTATATTTATTACTACAGCTGGTGAACCAAGCTGGTCAACACATTCATCCCACGCTTTATCCCAGCCAGGTAGGGATCTGCAATTATTTTTGCATATATTTTTCTGAAGATCTTCAAAATCTGGCAAGGTTAAAGAAAAGGAAATATTTTCAAAATTATTTATTCTAAACATTTTTTTACACCATGCCTCATTTTGATATTGAGAGAAAATATACGCCAAAAACGACCAAAAAACTAAAAGGAGATTTTTTCCTAAATCGTTCACGACAAAAGTCCGATGCACGAGGTTACCAATGAAACCTTTATGTGAGTAACAATGAGGAAGATATCTTGAAGAAAAATAGATACTGTCAATATCTTTTCCGTTCACAGTTTTCAGAGGCGTGCTGAGCCCCCCCCCCCCGCTCTGGAAAGAAAGAAAAATTTAAGCCCCCCGGCCCCTGACCAATTCCTGACAACACCCCTGAAAGTTTTTAAAAGTGCTTTACCAAATTACCTGACATCTAGCGGGGAAAGCCCAACTTTTCCTTCAGGAAACTCCCTTTTCAGGTCTCCAACTACTTTCTCCAGATCTTCAGAACTCCTTTAAACAAATCAATTAAAAATTAATCTTTAACACAAATCCCTATATTTTTGCAACCCAAGGTCGTAGACCATATTTGAAACTATGATTCTGTTGATAAATAATTTAAGTTTGAAATATCAAAGTTATACATCTATCAGGTTGTAAAGATTTATAGGAATGAGAAATAAGAGCTTGTGGCGTGTAATTATGTATTTTATTATTCTAATTCTAAGAGTAGTACGATAGAAAGCAATATTTAATTTTGTTTCGGACCGTGAAAGTTTTTTGCGAATACATACTTTTTAAAAATAACTTGAAGGTATTATTTAATTTTTTTTATCCACATACATTAAAAAGGAATGTAAAAGGAATTTCCATATTTCAATATTTGTTGAGGAACGTAAACAAAGCTGTGCTCCCAGTGCAGTACTGTTCGAGGGTGTTTTACTTATGTTTTTGGGAGTTCCTGTTACATTCATTGCATTTTATAACAATATTATAAATTTGATAAATTGTTCAGTGTCACTTTGTATTCATTAAGTTTGCATGTATTTTATGTTTCTATGGGAAAAAGTACTGAAATAATGGTGCTAATTATAGCTCGTTATTTTAACTACTTGATTTGATTTCTTGGTAACATGCAAATGGTGTCGTATTTATTTGTATTTTCTATCTGGTTCATTTTTGTGCAGATTATTTCTGGGAACATGAGTTGTTTCGCGCATTTTCACATTTCTCAATTCTTTAGTTCAGTGAGATTTTATAAATATGAAATAATTAATTTTTATTCATGGTGATTTAGATGTACAAATTAGTCTTTAGATGGTCGGAGAATCTTCACTTTCAAACTTTGGATTTAAAAAAGAATTTCCGAAGTGTTTCGAAATTTTGCATCAATTTCTTTTGGTGGGGTGGGGTGGAGAGTGTGCAACACCAGTTCTCGTTAGATCACTGAAGTTAAGCACACGTGTCCACAGCCAGTAACTGGATTGGTGTCCAGACTGGTGTTCACGGGTTCGATTCCCGTACTCCACACAAACCTGTGGTTTCAAAAACATCTGAAGCCGACATCTGGTTTAGCAGTTATGACCACCTGACGGATGTAGGAGGACAGAGGGGCGGCTGTCAACAACTCTCGCAGCGAAAGGGTGCGTGCTTTCTACTCAACAAGAAAGAAGCTTCAAGTGAGATTGATCCAAGTGAATGATGATGAAGAGAGGAATGGTGGACAAGCAGGGAGAATCTATGGTTGCCAGCTATAGGTACCTGGGGGTATCCAATCCGGGCTTACAGATGTTAGGGAGCAATGAGTGTGATGTTTCCTATCAGTACGGCACCCGGACCTCATTCCAATATATCAGAAGGATTCCTGCACTCTATATTCTCAGGCCTAAGAAGAATCTTAGGCAGCTGGAATCTTGTCAACCCTCTTCTCAGAATGAATGAAGCGTGGATGGATGAATGTGCTGCCAGATTACAACCCCTGGTAGATCAATATAAAAACCCAGACAACACCAAACTTTCGCAATAGAAAAAAATCCGAGATTTGATCGTAACAACCTGATCATGTCCTGGGGACAAAAAATCTCTTTTAAAAAAAATTTCTTAGACATGGCAGTTGAGCTGAAAGTACATTATTATAGAGAAAAACGTTAGGATGAGACATTTTTAGGTTTAGATTATGGCGTAATATTTCACCAGTTGTTTCAATCAGCAAATTATCTGAATTCTTAAAATCAATAATCTCATTATTCTTTAACAGTATATATATCAATCTTCATGATTTGAATAATTTTGTTATTTAAAAAACCGACTACTTAAAGGGACTGTAAAGGTTTCTTTGGGATATAGTCGTTTTCAGATTGTTTGCGTATTTGCTGAATATGATCTGTTTAAATCTGCAACTTTTATACAAAATTTCATATATATAGATTTTTGTATAATTTTGACACAGTTTTATATTAATTTCTCGCGACAGGAACATCAGATAGATGTCTTAATTATATCGTTAAACGCCTGAGATTCTCAGGTTTCAGCCTATACCCCCTTTCCTTTTCCTTTACAGCCCCTTTAAACCTTTTTATGGTGTTTAAACGTTTAAATTGAAATTATCTGTTTTGATGCAATTCTGAAAATGTTAAAAAATGAAAGAAAAAAATATAGTAAACCTGATAATTATAATAATAATAAAAATAATAAAAATACCTATAACTTACCTATCACAAAGAAATACTGCCGAACCTCTGGTTATAAGGAGAGAAGCTAGAGCACGTCCTAACCCTCCTCCTCCTCCTAGATTATGTATACATATTAGAGTACGTCCTAAACCTCCCTCTCCTCCTAGAGTATGTTTATACTAGAGTACGTCATAAACCTCCCTCTCCTCCTAGAGTATATATACATATTAGAGTACGTCCTAAACCTCCCCTCCGCCTAGAGTATATACATATTAGAGTACGTCCTAAACCTCCCCCTCCTCCTAGAGTATATATACATATTAGAGTATGTTCTAAATCTCCCCTTCCTAGAGTTTGTTTATACTAGAGAACGTCCTAAACCTCCCACTCCTCCTAGAGTATATATACATATTAGAGTACGTTCTAAATCTCCCCCTCCTCGAGTTTGTTTATACTAGAGTACGTCCTAAACCTCCCCTCCACCTAGATTATATATACATATTAGAGTACGTTCTAAATCTCCCCCTTCCTAGAGTATGCTTATACTAGAGTACGTTCTAAATCTCCCCCTCCTCTTGGAGTATATATATAAGAGTAAATTTGTTGTAAATGTTGTGAAATATTTTGCTGACCTGTTAAAAAAGAAACTTTTCCTGACATTTCCAATTGATTCATTTTTCCCTAAAACATCGCTTATGCATGAACTAAGCACTATGTATATACTATAAGCAATATATTTTTGGAAAAACAGTTATCGATTGTTTTAACGATCACAGAATAAAAACTAATTTTTAGTATTTCAATCAGATGATAACGATGGGAAACATTTAGGCAATAATTCATATGGTTTAAATGTCTCTGAGTGTTTTTACAATTAGAATTTTTATTTATTATTTAAAGGTTGATTTTCTTTTAATTCGTTATCATTATCATCATATCTTTCATTAAAATCATTTAATTACTGTATTTTTTGTAAACAGTTGAACGTTGTTTAAATGATATTTTACATCGATTTTTTAAAAAACCTTATAAATTTTTTTTCAAAATATTGATATAAATAAGATGGATTTTTCTGCAGGTTAACACCTCTGTTCGTACTGTCTTATAGACGTGTTACATAGAAGTTGTAAGCAGCAGATTTGACTAGTTTCTACGATATACAGTTAATTGTTTTTTTTTTTTTATCATTTACGGAGATATTACTGCAGTTTGATGTTTTATTATACAGAAGGAGAAGGTCATATTTATTCGAAATTCCTGGTCCAACTTCGTAGTTTTTTTCCAGTTTTGACTTTGAATAGAGGAGTTATGCTTTAAAAAAAACATAAGATCTAATTGAATGTGTTTAACCTTTAAAAAGATCCTAATGCAGTAGGTTGTATTTTACATAAAAATATTACTTCAATTGGGTGTGTTTCAAAGAGATTGCATCGCAGTTGGTTGTGTTTTATAGAGATACTACCTTAACTAAATGTGTTTTGAAGAGATCGTACTGCAGCCAAGAATGTGTTGATAACAGATTGTATTGCAGTTGGTTGTGTTTTATAGAGATATTACTGCAATTCAGTGTGTTTTAAAGAGATCGTACTGAAGTCAAGAATGTGTCGATAAAAGATTGTAATGTAGTTGGTTGTGTTTAATTTATGTGTTTTTAAGAGAATGAAATGCATTTGGGTGTGTTTTAGAGAGATGTAAAAAGGATACATTAAAATTCACGAATGAAGAGCGGTCCTACTCATGACTTTCTAGTTTAGAAACCAAACCAGAACTGAGCTATGCAGAACGGGTAGGGCAGGTAAACTCTCTCTCTATTCATTTTCCTATTCACAACATTCCATTGAACATCTTCTCCATCCTAATCTAGCCTCATCCCATATATTCTTTTCCAATCCATTCTTATCCAATCCATTCTTATCCAATCCATTCTTATCCAATCCATTCTTATCCAATCCATTCTTATCCAATCCATTCTTATCCAATCCATTCTTATCCAATCCATTCTTATCCAATCCATTCTTATCCAATCCATTCTTATCCAATCCATTCTTATCCAATCCATTCTTATCCAATCCATTCTTATCCAATCCATTCTTATCCAATCCATTCTTATCCAATCCATTCTTATCCAATCCATTCTTATCCAATCCATTCTTATCCAATCCATTCTTATCCAATCCATTCTTATCCAATCCACTCTTATCCAATCCATTTATATCCAATCCATTCTTATCCAATCCATCTTAATCTTATCTAGCCTCATCCCATATAGTCTTTTCCAATCCATTCTTATTCAACCGGCCCAGCCTTATCACATATATTCTCATCCGGCCAGTCCATTCTTATTTAACTCATCCTTATTCTATCCAGCCTGGTCTCATATATTCTCATCCAGCCAGTCCATTCTTATATAACTCATCCTTATTCTATCCAGCCTCATCTCATATATTCTCATCCAGCCAGTTCATTCTTATTTAACTCATCCTTATTCTATCCAGCCTCATCTCATATATTCTCACTGCAGCCAGTCCATTCTTATTTAACTCATCCTTATTCTATCCAGCCTCATCCAATTCATTCTCTTGATCCAACCCATGATAAATTAACCAGAAAATTATACTTTTTAGGTACGAGGATGACTAAGAGAAAAATCATATATATTTATAACACGCCGCGTATATCTTAAATCAGTAAAATATATTCTAGAGTAAATTTTTAACACATATATCTTTAATCAGTAGAATATATTCTATAGAGTTGAATTTGTAACATATAAAATTTTAACACATATATCTTTAATCAGTAGAATATATTCTATAGAGTTGAATTTATAACATATAAAATTTTAACCCATATATCTTTGATCAGTAGAATATATTCTAGGGTTGAATTTATAACATAAAATTTTAACACATATATCTTTAATCCGTAGAATATATTCTAGAGTTGAATTTATAACAAATATATTTATAACATGTTTATCTTAAATCAGTAAAATATATGCTAGAGTTAAATTTATATCTGAAATCAGTAGAATATATTCTAGAGTTAAAAGGGGGGGCACGAAACGTATTAATCTCCGGGAAATTTTAACAGTGTATAAACATAACTTAACATGTCCTAGGAGGCTGATTTTTTGCATGCAAACTCAGAATTATGTATATTACATGCATTTTTTGGTTTTGAACGGATCTGAGCAAAAGTGCGCGCGTACGCGCTTTTTGTGAAAAAATCGACTTTTTTGACAGTAAATCAATCCTAACTTCATTAATTGCACTTGAACAGTTATCCTAATACTCTTAAAAAAATATGCGCTCAAAAGATTCACCTCCAAAGCCTTAAATGTCCGCGCGCGCGCGCAATAAAAGAAAATATTTTTGAATACTTATTTGCTAAGTTTGACCTAAATCAGAATAAAAGTAGCATGAGATACATCAAACTATAGCAAAATTGGGACAAGGAATTAATTTCTGTGGTCAAAATGGACATTGGAGCCTTCTGACCGGCGCGCTTGTAGCCGGCAGTTGCATTATGGGTCATCTTAGCCCAGATTTTACATGTTGTATGTCGATTTATAGGTAATTGGGCTCGAGTAATTAATTTCTGAGGTCAACACAAATATTGGAGCATTCTGACCAGCGCACTAGTAGCCGGAAGTTACATCATGGGTCATCTTAGCACAGATTTTACATGTTGTATGTCGATTTATAGGTAATTGGGCAAGAGGAATTCATTTCTGGGGTCAAATAAATATTAGAACATACCTATTTATAACACCATTCATCTAAAATCAGTAAAATATATTCTGGAGTTAAATTTATAACATATTTATTTATATCAAGCATATCTTAAATCAGTAAAATATATTGTCGAGTTAAATTTATAACAGATATGTTTATAACATGCTTATCTTAATCACTAAAATATATTCTAGAATTGAATTTAAAATATAAATATTTATAACACCATTTATCTTTAATCATAAAATATATTGTCAACTTATATATTTATAACATTTATCTTAAATCAGTAAAATATATTCTAGAATTAAATTTATAACATATATATTTATAACACATTTGTCTTAAATCAGTAAAATATATTCTAGAGTTAAATTTATAACATATATATAACACATTTATCTTAAATCAGTGAAATATATTCAAAAGTTAAATTTATAACATATATAACATATATATAACACGCATATCTTTAATCAGTAAAATATACTGTCGGGTTAAATTTATAACAAGCATATCTTAAATATCAGTAAAATATATTCTAGAGTTAAATTTAAATTTTCTTTTTTACTCTACAGAGGTTTGGTCCATCAACATCACCGAATTTTAAATCGCTCAACAATTATCAAGAGAACTGGCCGATCTCCACCACTGACATATAAAGAAGATAAAAACGAAGTTTTTTCAGTGAATGCGTTAGTTGTTAGTTGCTTTATTTCCTAACAAATATCACATTTGCGGGTAAAACAAGTTATCATCAATCATCATCAGCATGAATAAAAAGTGTTGTACTTGTAAAATAATACAGTGGTGCGATAATACCAAGACAATGGTTTAAATTTTAATTTATATCGAGCTTTATAACAGGCTTTTAAACGACTTCTCTTTAATTACATGTAACCTTGAAATTCAGAAAAAAAGCTTGATAACAATAAAACTCGAATTAAAAAATCGTCTCCATTATCTTGATATTATCGCCTACCACTGCATCTCATTTTATATTATTTATTTGATTTTCAAATCACAATTTAATTATAGTTATATTTTAAATTAAATATCAAATGCATGGTATTTCATGTTATTAAATATGGAGTATTTCAATGAATTTTTAAATTTACTGTATGTTATTTGAGCCCTGCCCTTGTGAGCTATCATTCACAGGAGCCAGGCCCCTGTGCGTGCCTACGCACAGGAGCAGGGCCCCTGTGCGGTATAACTCACATGCAGTCCTGGAGGTGAGAAAAACCGCACAAAATTACACAGCCCCCTCACTGTGTGTGCGAAGTAGCGCACACGGGCTGGACTGTGTGTGAGATTTACAATCAAGATGTGAGATACTTCGCACAGAATTTACTTTCCATCTCACATGAGATTAAATAACATTATGTGCGATAGATCGCAACGGTATGGGGACAATGCGATAGATCGCACTTTCTGTGCGAATTTCCGCAATGAGTTTCTAGCAGTGTGAGCAATAGGTGGTTAATTGAAGTGATTCAGGAATTTAGGATTTGAACCGGGGACTGGCGGTAGATAGTTCAGCAAGTCCCTGCACTAAAGAATATTATCCATCCAAAAGTTTCAACTCAGTCCTTTACTAATATCAGAAAAGAATGACAGTGTTTATATCCATTTACATTAACTAGACTTCCCTTTCATTGTGAGCTACCACAAAAAAGTGGATCAGATAGGTATGGGAGGTATAGCAGTTTTCATGTTTTTTGAATACATAAAATTGCAAACAGATACAAGATCACACAAAAGACACAAATAAAATGTTCTAGTTATATAGGATTTATTCTGAACAATCTAAACAATTCTAAACAATTTTGACAATTTAACAATTACATGAAGTTTAAGTTTGTATTAAATGAAATTTAACGTGTTATTCGAATAATTAAATTAACATTTACTAAATTAGTACAATCTAAGTTTATAAAATCAAGTATTTTTGTTACATATTATGATATTTGTAGAAATCCGATAAGTCTGCAAAGCAAATATACTGTAAGGTTCAGACCTCCCTTGCATAGCTTTATAATTGCAATTATATTTGACTCTCTCATCAAGAATTCAAGGGTTTAATGCAAGCTTCTTAAAAAGTTTGGTCACATCACGCCATTTTCTCAGCTGATCTAATGTTAAGGTCGTACATCACACTCAAAATATCATGATGCAAAATGGTTGCTCAAAAGAGAAAAATGAAAATTCCATAATGTCAAATGTAACGTCAAAAAAATACTGAGTACTTGTTGATGATTATCAACCAGCTGCATAATGTCTGACCAATTTTGACTAATAATCATGCTACCATTATGGTTACAACTAAGGATGGTGGAGATGTTTGGTTATATTTAACTGTAACGTATTAAGACTACTCAGAAACCGGGTTTGATTAAACCATATTGCCGCCATCTCTGCAGTTTGAGATAAAAATACATTATTCCATTTTTCTTTTTCAAGCGCAGTTTTGAAAGATTTTATATTATTATCATTCATGTTCCTTTAGAGATTTTTGAATGAATTTTCGTTGTGTTTTAAATCAAGAATAATTGGTAGAAATAGTATTATGGTTTAAAATTAAAAAGGATATTTTGGAAAATGTTTGTATCTTTTGGGTTATCATTAGTTATAATATGGTCTAGAAGTGCAAAACTTTGTATATTTACATATCACAAGGCCGCAAAATCTAAAGGGAAAACGCTTGAAGATAATATATGCTTAGTATACTTACTGACAACATCATTGTTTTGCATAAGATCTATGTTAGTGTCTTGAGAAAATATATAAGATTTGCAATTGCTGTTATTGCACAATTCTAAAAAAGATAATAACTCATTAAAAATGGTTCTAAGTGATTTAAAGAATTATTATTACTGAAATATTTGTTAGATCTGTAATAAGATCCAATTTTGAATTCAAGTCTTTTTTACAATATATTGTAACCCCTGCCCCTTTTGATGTTTATCGTTTATTAGTAGATAGTTCGAAATCTTTGATAAAGAATCAGTTAGGTATAGAGACATCCCATATTTCTTGTACAACTATAACTGATACATTACCTCCTGATTTTTCGATTCTATCAAGAAATATTTTCAATTCCTCAAATTTTGATGGCAAACTTTGAATGTTTAAACTGAGGACATTTAATCCGCTAAAAAATCTTATGTTTGATACAAAATTGTTTTCACTTTGGTATGTACAATGTTTGAAAATAAATCGGGACCCATATTTGTTTGATCTATATAATCATTGTAATTAAGAGTATATTGCTCTTTTTTTAAAAGGGAACCTATATAATTTTTCACATCTTCAAGATCACCGTGGTCGTGTTTTATTCAACTTAGAAATGATAAAATTGCAATATCTTTGTTGAAATATGCATGTAATCCACCAAAAAGGGTTGAAAGGAGATAGGATAGGAAGAGGATGGAATTGTGTAAGCGATGGGGAAAACTGTGTGGCATATTGATAAACATGCTCAAATAGAAATGGGTTTTGTTAGAAAAAATAGACAATTAATCTTTGGTTTGGAAAGAAATCAGAAGAGAAATTGAAAAAAGTACATAATATCTCAAGTTTACATATTTAAGCAAACCGTGCGAAAAGATGCAATACTTAGGATTAGTGCAAAGTTTTCAATTTAAGTACTTAATTTCAGTAACACATTTACCAGTATTAATTTAATAGTTGAAATTTAATATTTCTGAAATAGAGAGTTCATGATTTTTGTGTTCTTCCTTTCTGGATCACTGGCGTACATAATCTTCCCGTTGAGAGTTGTCCAGACTTTGTGCACCACCTCCTTCTTTGCTTCAACTCTCAGGGCAGCTATCAATTTATAATTCCTTCTAGTAAGATCACCGTTGATTTGGATACTTCCTCTCTGGTTGATTTTTTCATTGGACAGTCGGTAATCTTTTGGAATAAACCACTTGTGCTTAGTAGCATCCAGAGGGTTTAAGGCAAGGTAGCTGAACTTGATAACCTTGGTTCGAATGGGTCTTGATAGAAAAAAGTAGGATAATGAGTGGTGGAATTTTGACTAAATCTTGGTCTTGAACCAGCTGGAGATGAACGTGATGGAAGGACATGACCATGTTCAATAACTTTATCGTATTCTGGTACTTGGCTTATTTCCCCTTTCAGCTTAACAAATTCAAGAGTTGGTTGATTGCTTGAGTATAAACGTATTTCAGGAATTCTTCATCTTTGCTTATTTTTATCCTAAAACTTGATGAACCATTCAAAAATGAGGGAAATTTTATAATCTTTTTTTTCTTCAAAATTTCAGATTTGGGTTTTAGGAATAAAAAAGGGTTTTTTTTGCAGTTTTTGGTTGATATTTTACCCCTTGGATCCGGGGATCCTCATATTTTTGAGGATCCGGATCCAGGAAGCCAAAATCTAGCGGATCCAACGGATCCGGATCTGGATCCAAAGCACTGCTTAAATGTTTGTATTACAGCTGTAAAATATCAACATTTACCTCTCACGGAAGAGTTGAACGTGCCTCGGCATCTCTCCGTGGGGAACAGAGTCCGGAGCATCCTGGAGTTTAAGAATCTGGGAATCAACTCACTTGCATTTATCTGGCAGCATGAAGAACGGATCCAGGGGACATTTAGGTCAAGAGCGACACTGAATTGTAATATTTGTCACATTGGCCTGGGTTCCTGAGGCGGCGACAATGATATCAGGAATTTTGACGAGTTTGGACACCTTGTGGCTCTTGAGGCTACAGACGGAGGTTCAGATTTCTACGCTGCCCAGGGTGACTTGGATATCCTAGAGTTCGTCTTCAGGGTTACGGGGTCTGTTCGCCTTTACAAGAAAACAAATTTTGATTTTTAGAGCTTTGCCCTTGCCCTTCCCCTTCCCTTCCCTTCCCTTCCCTTCCCTTCCCTTCCTTCCCCTTCCCTTTTCCTTCCCTCCCTCCATATAATGAAAACAATGTTTACCAGGCAGATGTTGGTTGCATTAAAACTTTTTAATGAAAACTAGGAGGACATATAAAACCTTGTAGGAAGGAAGCTTAAAATGTAACAGGGTTAGGTTCCGTGTTCTGTTTACATAATTTCAATATTGGAACCAGACCAGGGATTGTTTTGTATATTATAGAAATATTTTGTTCGATGGAACATTTTTTTAAACCATTTAAAAAAAATGTTATTCCAAATCATTTTGGATCTTTTGATCTTTATCAGTACATTTGCACTGTAATCTTTTTTTNCCCCCTCTTTAAATCCATACTATTCAGCACTAAGACGTGTCAACTGTGCAGCAGGGAACGACAGAGATATTTAAAGAAAGTATTATTGTTAAATTTTTCGGTGTGTGCAACATTTTAGCAAAATTTAAAATTTTTTTTTGAAAATAACTAGAAATTCCTGGTAATTTCCTAGAGAACGATTTTTGGACCCCCCTGCCCCCAATTTAGTACATGACTTTTTCAACAATTTTCAATTAAATGTAAGACATGTGGCCGCAGCGCTCGGCCCCCTCGTCTGTCCTAGCCTCAGCGCTCAGCCCATAAAGTGTCATACTTAACCTAACTCGTGGCCGCAGCGCTCGGCCCAGAAAGTGCCTTAACCTAACCGAATCCTAAATAAATACTAATTTAATTGAAAATTGTTGAAAAAGTCATGTACAAAATTGATAGAAGGGGGGGGGGCAGGGGGGGTCCAAAAATCGCTTTCTAGGAAGGCCCGAAATTCCTTGACTCTACCCCCCCTTCCCCCTCAAAAGGAAGTTTTACGGCAAGGAAAAGTAGATTTTTCCTTGCTAGATTTGAGTTGAGATTTATTTTTGCAACTATATGTATAGATTTCCTTTACACCTACTAGTGACTTGACATTTAATTTTTTTAAATATGAAAATAAAAAAATCCTATTTTGTTAAAAAAAAATCAAAATTAATAATTTATTTTAATTTACCTGAGATAATTGTTCTTGATGGTGTCTCTGTACTTGAAAGTGAAGTTCTTCTCCTAGGTGAAGTCCCTGAGGAACTCAACAAACTGTTTCTTCATTGCAACATTAGCAGTCCCATCCACGTTCTGAGATACAGAGAAGTTACAGGAGAAAAATACTCCAGCATCGTCCAAACCTTCCATTGTATCTGTTATTTGGAAGTGAAACTATGTTAAATCTGCGTACAATGAACCAAAAATTAAAAGAACTTACTTGAACTATAAAAACGATATTTCGCCCCCCCCCCCCCTTATCACTAAAGTATGGATCTCATGTATAACACGGATATAATTAGTCATGTGGCCACAGCGCCCAGCTCCCTATCCGTGGCGCTCGGCCCCATAGCCTATCCTAGCCGCAGCGCTCGGCCCAGAAAGAGTCTTACCTAACCTAACCCTGAATTTTTAGTAATTTTGTTGAAAATTGTTGAAATCAAATTTACGAGATCCATGAACAAAAATTATAGGAGGGGGG
>NW_019396097.1:332356-356426 GCF_000591075.1 Eurytemora carolleeae | reverse complement strand
CTATCTATTTATCTATATCTCTCTCTCTCTCTCTCATAATTTGAGCCAAACCCAACTAATCGTACGATCTAGGGTAGATAATCTAGGGTAAATCCACCCGTGCGGGTGGATTTATTTATCCTGCTATTAAGACATCGCGGCATTAACGTTAATAGCACGGTTTACACCTCTAATGAAACACTAGGGTAGATAATCTAGACTTAAATCCACCTGGCAGGATTTATTAATCGTGCGATTTGGCTTCAACGAAGCAGCCTTTGGTCCCAGCTAATTAAATTTGCAAAGTCTTTGATACGCACGCATACGCGTTTACGCAACCTCCCCTTCGCGCCATAGCGCAAAATTCCGCGTTCCAAATTCATCAAGATTAAACACAACGAAGACGAGGAACTGTATATTTTCCAAACCAAATAATTATGGAAAAGCATCTGTTTTAGATGGGTTTGGAAAGAACCTTGGAGATATGTTTTGTTAAACACAACAAATTTGATAAAACTCATTGTTTTACATTGCTTCAATTAAAAATGTCATGAATTTAAACAAATAAAAAAAACTCAAGTTTTCGATAAAAGTTAATATAATGTGAAATATTTCAGAGAAAAACAATGTTTTTGTGAATCTAAAGCAGAAAAGGATTATCAAAAGTGAAAAGTTATGTGTATATATATGTCAAATTAATGAATGAAAGTGACGTGGAATGGATGGATTGAATAGATGACGGAAATGGAAACTTTGGTGGAAAAAATGAACCGCCGAGGGATTTCCACTTCCAGTATTCAGGTGACTAATCACACGGGTTGGGGGTGTAAAAACTTGTTGGGAGGGGTAAAATTGTTTAGTGGTGCTCTTTTTCTCAAGAATAGATATTTATGAAGCTAAGAAAAATCCAAAATACTTTCTTTCCATGTCCTTTATTTCGCTTGCCGTCAAAAAAACGTGATTTTTGGCCATTTTCGGACATTTATTTATTTGAGAGTTAAAATTATCGCCAAATCCTTAATTCTAAACTTAGAATGATGTTTTATATCATTTTGAAAATCCCGAGTACTTAAAAAACAAAGTTGTAAAAAGTCCAAGTATTGGAAATTTTGTCAATTTATTAGCAAATTGAGCTACAAAATTGTCGAACTGTGCCTATTTATTCATATATCTTTAGAAATACGTTTCATTATGTTAGGAAAATTCAAAATTGCCTTAAAATCAATTGACCGATGTTAGTTTCGAAAAAAATTGATAAAACTGATTTCTTTAAATGTTTTCAGGTCGACCAATTCTAAAGATATATATGATTAGATAAGCATATTTTAGAAACATTATACCAAACAGAAAACAGAAAAAAGGTATTGTTCTTAAGGTGTATGTGCGTAGAAGAAAAATTGAAAATTTTTCAACTAAATTTGGTAATAAATTGACGATTTTCAAGCATTGCAATTGTAATTAACTAACTCTCAAATTTAAGAATGTCTAAAAATGGCCAACAAAATTACGTTTTTCTGGCAGCACGAAAATTAAGTTATTATATGTTACTTGAAATCGAATGATTTTTCAGGAAAATACACACACCTGTAAGATTGATATTATATGTTCTTTCATATATTTTTTTGTTTTATTAAAAAAACAATAAGATTTTTTTAGACTGGAGTGTACAAAGTTGGCGAGGGGTCAGGGAGTACACTGCGTCAGTTTCCTGTACACGTGACATTCCTTGACGATACTGTACATAGATTCTTCCTTGACAAGAAGGCAAAGGGAGCAGATCTTCTAAATCTGGTTTTCCAGGTAGAAAATAGAAAATAAAAATCACATTTTTTTAAAATGAAATGTCACAGATACAAAGCTGACTCCTTTATTTCAATGTTTTTTTTTTTTATTAAGATGGATTAAATGTATGCACACAAGCACAGAACTCAATTTTTCTTCTTCTGTTTTTTGAGTAGAATTTTTAAAACTTTTAACTTTGAAATTGAAAAATTAAAAAACGAAATTAATAAATTCTTAATAGAAAGTATCCAATGAAGGGGAGGTGCCAGTTCAAGTCCAATTTTTGTATCAATCATCTTATAATATAATAATTTTAATTTCAGCACCTGGAGCTTACGGAGCGTGAATATTTTGGTTTAATATTCTGTGAGGGTGGAGTACCCCTACCCTTGGGTCCTGCTCCCGATGTGTCCCGATGGTTGGATCCCAGTAAACCGCTGCGTAAGCAGATGCGTGTAAAGGGTGTGTGCGAGGTGCACCTGCAGTTCAGGGTTAAGTTCTATGTGACAGATCCGAGCAGGTTGCAGGAGGAGTATACTAGATACCATCTTTACCTTCAGGTAAGACAAACTAGGACGAAGGTATAATCTTCTTGTTAAATTCCCCCTCTGGACCCCCCCCCCCCCCCATTTTTTCAAGGGACAAATGGATGAATTTTCAGGGTTGCATAATTTAAATTATATTCTTACTTAGGAGTCAAATAGATTATCAAGTACAATAGGTGGCAACAGAGAAATGAACCAATTATACACGACGTCACAAGTGTCAAATATAACAAGACTCACGAATGTTACTCACATTAGTTGACATGTTTTTCAAGATTAAATAAAAAATTGTATAAAAAAAACCACAAAATTGCACTTATTTTACCGTAAGATAAGCGCTTTATTCCAAAATTATCACTATTATTATTAATTTTGTTGGCACAAAAACTGAATTGACACTTGTGACGTCAGAATACAGCTGTACTGAGTGTGTACAAATTCTACGTTGCCATCTATTGTACTAGAATCTATTTGCTTAGAGTTAATTTCTCCCCCTCGTTCAGAAATGAAATTTCTTCCCTTTTTCTGATTTTACCTCCTATTACACTTTTTACCTCACTTGTATATTTCTCTTCCCTGTTTGTTTAAATTTAGATTTCTCTCCCCCCCCTCTCTCTAGACATATACTAACTGAAGGACCCGGCGTTGTCCGTGAAAAAAAATGTTTAAAATTTTTTTTTAAATCTAATTTTGTATAGCCTAATATACTCCCCGGCCACCCCTAAGTGTCCACAAAAAATTTCAGCCCAATCAATCCAGCTGTTTTGCCGGCTATAGGCAACATATATATTTATACGAATGTCTTGTTATATTATAAAGACTGGCTGAAGGGCCCGGCTTTGGAAAAAAAAATTGAAAATAATATTTTGAAAAAGGGGATGGTGGAGTTGACACATTTGATGTAGGGGTAAAGCTAGGAACCCCAGGAATACAGTAGCAGCAACAAATCCAGTGTTTGACCTTCTATTGACCTTTAATGACCTAAATGACCTCCAAAATTAAAATGTCTTAACTATGGCTTTAAGCATATCAAACAAAAGATAGGAACCCAGGAAATGCCGTAGCAGCAACGAATCCAGTGTTTAACCATCTAATGACCTTAAATGACCTCCAAAAATAAAAATTTTATAACTATGGCCTGCTATACATATTGTATATATATATATATGCGAATGTCTTGTTTTAATATATAGATATAGTTGTAAATAACTATGTATACTGGTGTGTAGGTGAAGCAGGATCTTGTGTATGGAAGATTGCTGGGCCCTCTCTCCACCATCTCCCTACTCACCTCCTACACTGCTCAGAGTACACTAGGAGACTTCGACGTGGATTCTTGTAGATCTGGATATCTTGCTCCCTTCACTAACCTTAGGTATTAGTATGGGATTATATTATTTTTGCCTCCTTATTTTATTTTTTCTCAAAAATTCAGGGGTTTAAAAATTTCAGGAACCCATGGACCGATTTGCCTCAAATAATTTTGATTAGGGAACTCTGGAAAGCCACGGGAATGTTCTTGGCTTGGAAAGCTACCAAGCAATCAAATTTGATGCCTTGCTCAATCTGTTTGAGAAAATATTAACTTTCAACTTTTTTTGTAAAAATCTTGCCGCTTAATTTTCAGTTCCCCCCCCCCCCCATTTGTCAAAAATCAATCCCCTTGCCTTGGGGGAGAGGGTAATTCTTAAAAATAAATATCCTTAAATACTTTTTTGATTTTGTTGTGATTTACATAATTACAAGAAAGGACAGTTAAACCCAGAACTTCAGAGAGTTTATTAAAAGTCCTCTTGACAATTTTTCAATTGGTTTTATACTATTATATCTAAACCTTAGTAATTGTAAAAATAAATAGCCATGGGAACCGTGTTAAAGAGGTCCATTTAATCATTCAATTTAAAAACTAAATATCTGCAGCATTCCATTTTCAGTTTTAAAAAACGACATTTTATAAATTCTTTCGATGTCTCCAGAGATGGAAGATCAATGAATGATATATGTTTAGAACCCACTGTAAAGGATCAGGGATGGAAGATCAATGAATGATATATGTTTAGAACCCACTGTAAAGGATCAGGGATGGAAGATCAATTAGAAATAGACAGAAGAATAGCAGAGCTACATAGGTAACTCATAAATATATTCAAAAAGAATTTAGTTATTTCAAAATAATATTATTATTTCAAATGTCGAGTAGATTAAATGAAAACGTGAGTTATCATTTTGATGAAAATATTTGTTATACAATATTTTATTTTATGCTTTTGATTTTATGCTTTTGATTATGATTTTTGTTGGTTTATTGCCGAATTAAATAATTGGCTAGATCAATAATAAAGTTGACCAAATGATCCCAATGGTTCTGTCAACTGGATATAACTCAGGAGCTATATCTTCAAAATAAGAAAATACGCCATTTTCATTTGAAAAGTTTGATTAATTGACTGAAACGTCTATAAAATAAAATAGCTTTAAACACACTCAAAAATACAATAAGAAATCAAGGAAACAGTTATTATATGATTGATCAAAAGTGCTGATAGATTTTTTCTGCCAACTTTGATTGATTGATTTTTCTGCCAACTTTGATTAATTGCTTGATTTTTCTGCCAACTTTGATTAATTGATTTTTCTACCTACTTTGACTGATTAATTTTTTGTTCTGCCAACTTTGATTGATTGATTTATCTATTAAGGTTGCATAAAGGCCAGAGTCCCGCTGAGGCGGAATTAAATTTTCTTGAGCACGCTAAACGGTTGGAGATGTACGGTATTTCCCTCCACCCGGGAAAGGTAAATTCTTTTATCAGCTTTTTTACCCCCCCCCCCTCATCTCTTCTTCCAGAAAGGTTTTCTCCCGGCCTCCAACAAATCTAAAAACTAAAGAATGGCGAAAAAGTTCGATTTTCCTTTAATCCCATATATTTGACCCCTCCCCCCCTCAGACTAAACTTTGTGGGGGGGGGGATGGCAAAGCGATCTTACATAGTAAAATATTTATTTTATGTGCCCCCTTACCCAGTTAGGGCCCTGCTCCTTTTTTTCCAATTTCCAAGATTGTTTAACTGAAAGATAAATTAAAACTTTCGGAAAAATAAAATAATGTTTTCGATGATAGTAAAATAATTAGAAATTTTATCATTATGAATTTTTAGGATTCTAACAGTCGGGATATACAGCTTGGAGTGACATCTATCGGCCTCGTGGTTTTCCAGAACAATCTGAAAATTAACACATTTAGGCAGCATTCCATTTAATCCAATAATTTAATCTTGTATTACTAGCATTTTTTTATTGATAGTGAAGTTTCAATTATAAATTTTCAGAGTGTATGGAGGGATATTTTTAGGCAAAATTGGCAGAAGGAACTCGTGGTTTAGTGGTTGTACACTATTTTATCGTCTTTTGAGCTAAAAATGTTTATACGGAAATTTTGAAGAGCGGGATGTTATAATACTTAATTTTCCAAAGGGACAGCTAAGTAACTTAACATTCCACTGTCCTCGAATCTAATATTGTGTGTGTCATAGGATCATTCTGTACATGAAGTTATTATGTACATGAAGTTATTATGTACATGTAGTTATTATGTACATGAAGTTATTTTGTGCATGAAGTTATTGTGTACACGAAGTTATTGTATACATGAAGTTATTGTATACATGAAGTTATTGTTTACACGAAGTTATTGTATACATGAAGTTATTGTATACATGTGAGCCTCCAAGTCAAACTGCTACACTCCAAATACCTGCAGTGGAATTGGATACAAAACTAGTACAGTACTGCAGTGGAATTGGATACAAAACGCCTAATTTAAAACGCTGTATCATGATGTCCTTCCTTCGTTCTTTCTTTTTGTCAATACTATTTGTATTTTAAGGTTTTAAGCAGTGCTTAGGATCCGGATCCAAGGGGTAAAATATCAACCAAAAACTGCAAAAAAGAACTTATTTACTCCTAAAAACCAAATCTGAAGTTTTGCAAAAATGGAGATTATAAAAATTTCCTCATTTCTGAATGGTTTTAGGATTAAAAAAACGAAATTTTTTTTTTTAAATTTGAAAATTAGTTTTTGTTTAAAAAATTAAGTAAACTTCAAAGAAATGACATGGATCTGGATCCGGATTTGGATTCGGATCCATTTTTTTCCAGTGCGGATTCAGGATCCGGATCCGCATCAAAATTAAATGGATCCTTAGCACTGCACTGGTTTAAAGTGTGTTGTGTACTGTTAATAATCCTGAATTTGTAGTACTTCATGTTGTTTTTACCATAGCAGGGGAATTTTTAATAATAGTGACAGTTCGAAAGCTCAATCTTCTAACACTTTCATATTTCCAATTATTTTTCTGCACTTTTCAATTCTTTAATATCTGAAATTTTATTGATTTTCATCCAATTTCTGATAAATATTGTTCGGTTTTGAATTAAATGGAACTGGGTTTAGTTGGAGTAAGATAGTGAAAATCTCGTTCAAAAGAAAACAATTCTTTATTCAATTACGGAAAGAGCTGACGGAGACCTACGATACGTTACTTGGTAAGAAACAGTTTATCTCATTTGATTAATGGGATGTGTCACGGTTTTTAATTAGGTAGATCCTAGCTCGTGGAAAACTCGGGGGGGGGGGGGGTTAGTTCAGTTTCTCTTAAATATCTTTGTTTAGTCCGAACCCGGCTTAGAATATTTTAATTAAAGGGACTGTTGGCGTATCTTTAAATAACCCTCCATGCACAAATGCCTGATTCACAACAGTATCCTTAAAAGCTTTGTCTGATTAAGTATGCATTAGACATCATAATTTCATAATATTAAAGACTTTGCGCATTTCTACTGCAGGACAACACTTTAAAAGTACCAAAATTAAACCATATTATTGATAAAATAGAGATTTCAAGGATACAGGCGTGAAGTACGCTTTCAGTCTCTTAATCATGTATAAAGAAAATAATAATATCTTCTCAGGTTTTAATCTCTCCTCCTACCGATCCTGTAAAAATCTGTGGAAATCTGCTGTCGAACACCATTCTTTCTTTAGATTACATAGTCCCAAGCTCTCGAGTAAAAGGTAGGGAAAACAGAGTATTTTTTATTGTTTAGTGTACAATGTACATTAATTAAAATCAAGAAAATTAATGATAATAAATTAAATTTTTCAGATTCCCGTTCACTCTCAGCTCAAAGTTCCGATACTCCGGTCGAACGGAATACCAGACGGTAACGGAAAGTGCGAGTCGGTCAACTCCCGGGTTACTTGGTTCCGGCGTCCGTCGGCCGAATCGGCAAACCCTGCCAGCCAATCTTGAAAGACGAAAGCTCTTGCTAGCCTCTCCGGAACATAGTTCAATAGGTAGGAATATCTAAAGATAAGGGGGCACTTTTCAGTTTTGAAAAGGGGGTTTAGGGCAACACTTTTCAGTTTTAAAAAAGGGGGTTTAGGACAATATTTCAGTTTTGAAAAGGGGGTTTAGGACAATATTTCAGTTTTGAAAAGGGGGTTAGGACAATATTTCAGTTTTGAAAAGGGGGTTTTGGACAATATTTCAGTTTTGAAAAGGGGGTTAGGACAATATTTCAGTTTTGAAAAGGGGGTTTTGGACAATATTTCAGTTTTGAAATGGGGTTTTAGGACAATATTTCAGTTTTGAAAAGGGGGTTTAGAACAATATTTCAGTTTTGAAAAGGGGGGGTTAGGACAATAAATGTGGAACTAACATCTACAGAGGTTTGGTCCATCACCATCAACAACTTTAAATAGGACAATCTATTGTTTCCTTAACAGGTGTTAAATCGTCTTTAAAACTACTATTGAAGGAAACAATTTACCGAAAAAAATGTTATATGAAATAATACAAATGGAGCCCCATCATTTTTGATTTTTCAAGTATTTAAAATTAAGTGTAAGCTCTGAAAATCTTTTTAGAAGAAGAATTTTAAGCCTCTAATAATTTTGTGTAATTCATATTTTTAGATCATGTGCTTCATGGCGTTTAAAAACATTTTTAACACTATTTTGCTTTTAGGATCAAGTAACCATGGAACCTCAAATAAGTCCAATACTTCTCTTCCTCCTCCCTCCAACCTTGTTACTCCCTCACCCTCCCATCCACCCAAACCTCTTTCTGAAACCTCAAGTCGCGTATCCCTCGCGGTACGTGCCTACGAGTCTTTTAACACTCGCGTCCAGTCCTTGGGAGTTCGCGTGCCCCGACGCGCCTGGACGGAAGAATCTGACGACGATGGCGGCTTTCTCGCGAGAACAATCCCCCGCCTCCGACCCTCGGCTCCGTCCAGCGAATCTCGATCTAATCACTCCCGCCGATCCCCCGTTGATCTCTCCTGCCCCCCAGCCAAATTCTCATTCGTCGACGATTCTGCGTCTGAGAAGGGTAGCGAGAGAG
Organism: Eurytemora carolleeae; assembly: GCF_000591075.1. NCBI lineage: Eukaryota > Metazoa > Arthropoda > Copepoda > Calanoida > Temoridae > Eurytemora > Eurytemora carolleeae. The sequence goes on along the minus strand of NW_019396097.1, from coordinate 347,713 downwards.
CAAGCAGCGAGCCTCCAAGTCAAACTGCTACACTCCAAATACAATCCCCCTCCCCTTTACCTTCACCGTCTCTACCTCCTCCGACTGCCTCTGTTACACCTCCGGAGGATGTTGAAGACGCCTCCAGCCAAATTTCCGGGTCCTCCGTCGGCCTCGTGATCATCACAATGCTCCCGGATACCCTGGGCAGGTTCGGGTTCAACGTGAAGGGAGGGAATGATCAGGGTGTCCCTGTAATAGTGAGCAGGGTAGCTGGGGGTACCCCGGCGGATACATGTATACCTCGTCTCACGGAGGGTGATCAGGTGGTCATGATCAATGGCAGGGATATATCTTCACTCACTCATGATCAGGTTAATATTAGATTATAAGAAGGGAACATCATATTTTTTTTAACATCTTTAAGGGTTTTGGGGGATTGAATTGTTGTGTTAAAAGTATCCAAAAGTGGGGGGAAAACAATATTTCACCCTCCCCCCTCCCCTTGCTTTGTTCTGGGAAGAATTTAAAGAAAACTTAACCTGAGAAGCACCATTCTTCCATTAAACTGTTGTACATCAGGGTTTTCTGTGTATCTTCCTTTAATTTTAAAATCCTTTTGTTATTATATATTTGTTTGGGTTTTTTAAAATGTCCGTGTTAAAATTTTTTTTTAAACTTTAAGTCAATGCTTAGGATCCCTATCTGTAATATTTTATTTCGCTGTCTGGATCCGGATCTGCAAAAAAATTCGGATTCACGATCCCACGGATCCGGATCCAAGTGGCAAAACATCGAGATGTATGGCATTTTCTGGGAGGAATTTAAGCATACATGAGTATGTTTACATTTCTCCGTGAAACTGTCAAACTGCAGTACTTCTTTTTTGTGAGCATAGTATTTTTTCTGTCTTTCTATCTACATATGTAACTATCTTTCTATATTTCTATATATTGTCTGTCTATCTATCTACATATCTATCTATCTGTCTATCTACATATCTATCTATCTATCACATATCTATCTATCTATCTATCGTATCCAGGTTGTGAACTTTATCCGCGCAGCTCGAGAACCTCACTCCGGCCAACTAGTTCTAGCAGTCAGACAGGTAGGAGATACAGTACAACTAGAGTACAACTAGAGTACAACTAGAGTACAACTAGAGTACAACTAGAGTACAACTAGAGTGTATCAATTTTTCATGGCATACAACAGTGCAATAAGATACAATACATAGATGCTAGTTCAGTTAAACAATATTTAATATTTATATAAACACACTACTAAGAATACATTTTACAATTTACCATTTCTATGATATATAGTATACTAGCTTGAGAACCCAGCGTTGCCCAGGGTACTCATAGTTACTCCCGCCGTTTACCCGTGCTTAGTCGTAAATTACGATGTTATCTATTTTACCCTATAAAAGTGAACCCACCCAACTTAGAATCTCAAAACCAAGACTATTTCCGTGGTTCTTCTGAGTTCCCCAATCAAAATTGTAGGTTGGTCCAGGGGTTCGTGAGATATGCTTGAACATACAAACAAATAAACAGAGATTACAACTTAAAATATGCATTACTACAAATAGATACTCTTGTTTACACTGCACAATCTTTACATAGACTTTTTTCTTCGTGTTTTTAAAGTTTTTCTTGTACAGCTTGAAAAATGAGTGAAAAATGTTCTGGTAACGAATCCTAAACTAAAACTTATTTTAAAAATATTTTTGGGCCATAAAATATTACTCCTGAAAACAAATTTTGATTATTTTCAGATGAAAATAGTATGAATTTTTTCACAAATGAATTTAAATGCTCGGGAAATGTCAATAATTCAGAAAATTTTCTCAATATTTTTGAGGGGTTGACATTCATATTTAAATCAAATTGACACCATTTCACTTAATTTTCACTGAAAATTTTGTTGAAATAGAAATATGAGTAAGTCATCATAATCCTATTCCTGACTCATTGATGCAGACAAAAGTAAACTAAAATCAATCTTTAAATTTATGATAAAATGAGAAGAAAAAAAAACATTAATAAAAAAGATTAAAAAATTTATTTTATGTAAAACAATGCTGTTGGGATCCCTGCAATGTGTTTAAATTTAAGTTGAAACTGAACTTTGCTCGACCCCGAAATATAAGGAAAAAGGGGGAATGAAGGAAAAGGGGTAGTTTAATGGAAAAGAACGGATAAAGAAAACGGGGGATTAAAGGAAAAATTGGAAGGTAACTAAGAAGAGGGGGGAGGAGGAAAACTAAGAAGAGGGGGGTGAGGAAGAGTATAAAAGCTTATTCTGTTGTTTTCAAGGTTTTCTCTTATTCGTATTCCTACGAGAACTTTCTTCATTTTTCTTAAATCACATCATTAATTCTCATTATTCTTTCTTTCTTATTTTTGTCTCTCTCCTCCAAGCATGTTTTATTTGTCCACTATATATTTCAAAGATCCTTTTTTCTTCCTCCTAATAATTTTCTTGTCGTTTTTGTCTTGTCTTGTTGGTATAATTTTCGTCGTTTTAGTGTTTTAAAATCTTGTCTACTATTTTTATAGTCTTGTCTACTATTTTACTTGATCTTTTTCTAGGTTCCTTTAAGTTGTCTTGTATAATTTTCAAAGCTCCATTTTTTGTTGTTCTCGTCATTTAGCAGATTTCTCTGTTAGAGACACCTAGTGGAAAAATAGTCGTCCTTAAAAGTACATTATGAAATACAAAATGATATTGATGAATAAACTACATTAATATAAAAATTATCCTAAAATTTTCGGTTTTAAGCATTTTTAATCATTTCCCCCTTATAGACGTAACAGATAAAAGTAAAATTCGTAGCGATCAAATCTAAATTTGATTAAGATTCAGCCTGAATCCCTTTAATTTTTCGCTAACACTCCCTTTAATTTGTTTTTATTTTTATTTTATTTTTGGTGTAAAATTTTTTGTTCTGTTTATATTTTAACCAACCCAGTTTTTATCTTTTTTGGCTTAGTGTTTGTTAAGTGTTGATAAGAGTTTTCAGACTAAGCAATACTTTGTCTCATTATTTTCAGTTAGAAGTGAGCCAACTCAAGTGATTACTTTTTTATTACTTAAAGTGAGTCATTTTAAGCAAAAATGAGCCTTTTTATTCCAGTCTTTTGCATGACTTCTAGTCTGTAAATGACTTCTAAACAAATTATCCACTGATATCATTGATCAGGCATAATTAGCTCATCCTAATTAATCTACAGTAACCCTCACCATAATGGCTTTTCTAGCAGGAAAATATTTGCTCTTTCTGGAAATTAATTTTTTTATATTTCTTTTTTGTCCTTTTTTATGAAAATTATAAAAAATTGAAAAGAATTGTGTGNAAGGGGCTGCCAATATGCATTTTTCCCGCACTGTAAGAGATGTGTGTACAAGTCCTTTTATTTTCTTATTTTTAAAGCAGATATTTTTTGCAGCAAACCTTGGATATTTTTGGTTAAAGATATTCAGATCCAAGAAAAATAAACTTACAGGTAAAGATAGTCATGAAAGTGACGAATCTAGGGATATTGGAAAAATAGATAACCTAGACAAAATCCCCCAAGATGGATTTCTAGAATTTAGAAACCTGGAGACAAATGAAGAACATCATCTAAATATTAAAGACCTAGAAACGCCCAAACTAAGGACTCCTAAAACCAAAGAAGTTTCCTCTAAACATCAACAAGAACCACTAACGAACTTGGAAAACCCTAACAAAGAAAACCTAGAAATCCCTGACAAAGAAAACCCAGAAACTGCTAACAAAGATAACCTAGAAACCCCTCATAAAGGATACCCAGAAACTCTTAACAAAGAAAATCTAGATACCCCCAACATGAGAAACCTAGAAACCCCTGAAGAAGAAATGTTACATATTAGCAACCCAAATGCCATTGAACAAATGCCTTCTGTGACATCATACCTAGAAATCATGATCAAAAAGCGACAAACAACTGCATACCTTGAAACCTTTATACAGGAGACCCTGGAAACCCCTCAACCCATGAAAATATCCCTGGCATCCCTTAAAATTGGAAAAGGGACTCTGGAAACCCTAGAAACCACTGAGCCTGTAAAAGAGATCGTGTCAACCCCTGAACCTGAAACAGGGACAAAAGAAAAGCCCAAAGCTAAAAAGGGGACCCTAAACCCCTTAAAAATTGTTAACGGATCTCTAAACCCCAATAAACCCCTGAAATGCGTGAATGAGTCCCTAGAAACCTCAGAAACTATAAAAGGTTCCCTAGAACCCCCTAAAACTGGGAAAGGGAGCCTGAAACTCCTTGTAAACTGGTCCGGAGAAGCCCTTGAACTTCTGCAGGTTTGAAAATACATATAAACACAAATTATCACCACCCTGTGTTGTTAAAATAACACAAATTTTGCCACACCCTGTATTATTGGAATTGAATGGGTTAAGGGTTGAAGTTTGTTGGATTGAGAATAATGTAGATTTATCCTAAACCATGGACGAGTCTGTATCTTTTATTTCTATTTTATACCGCACAGAAATAGAAAAAGTTAAATTGGACTCAAGATTGACAAAAAGTTTTATTTAAAACCGCGAGAGTGGGAGAAGAAACCCCCAAAAGGCATTTCTTCTCGCTTTGACAAAGTGTAATTGAATTTTCAAACTAGAATCGTTTTAAGCCAATCTTCTTTCTTCTGCATTTAAAATTCCTAGCTTAGATCTTTTATTTAATTTCTTATCTGCCAGTTCTTTTATTTTATGTTTATTTTACAAGCCTTTGTTTTTAATCAGCTTATTAGCCTATTGGCCTTTCGTTCAATTTTATATATAATATACAACTTGCCTAATGTTGGTTTAATTGCATAAATATTTGATTTTATATCATATTTTGGTTTCATTTAATTAGAATTTTATAAATTTTTATTATATATTTGTCAAGATATATATTTCAACCAACATTTTTGTTAAAAGTTCGTTAAAAGATTTTTATAAAATTGATTATTTCATTCCTAATAACTTCCTTTTGAAATAAAAAATAAAATATGAGTCTAAACATTTCTTAAAATTAATTCATTAGTTAAAAAACATTTTATATATTAAATGACCCATGCAAGCAAGCAAGGTCAATTTTGGAAATTTCACTTGCTTCACCCAGAAAAGCATACATAATTCATATTTTATATTTTAAAACGTCTTTAGTCAATATGGCATAAACAGTTTTTAAAAGCTTTATTATGTATTAAAGTAGGCAATTTTTAAAACTTCATGGGTATCAAATGATTTCTTTTATAAAACAGAAATCAAAAATTTCATTGTAATCGAAAAAATTTTCATAAATTAAAAAATTAGATGCTAAAACCGGGTTTTAAATGGAAAATTTGAAAATATCAAAAATTTTGCAAAGTTTCTCACATTTTCATGCTTCATACATTTCCGGTTGAAGCAATTTTGATAATCGGTCTTCCTTGATGTACACTTAAGTTCTCCAAGCTTTTATTTTATTAAGTTTTCCGCTCTATACATTACAATACTGATAATGTATCAGGATAATAGGTTTTATTGTTCAACCGCATATCCAGAGAATATACACTATTTTAATATGACAAAATATACTATATTTACGCTTAGAGATTCAATATATTTTNGGGATTTGTGTAGATCTGGGGAAATATTAAAAATTGGATATGAAAAGGCACGTTTTTTATCCTTTTTCAACCTTTGTCATCCTTTTTCATCTTTTTTCATCCTTTTTCATCCTCTTTCATCCTTTTTCATCTTTTTTCATCCTTTTTCATCCTTTTTCATCCCTTTTCATCATTTTTTATCCTTTTTTCCCTAAAATCCATCTATTTTCCCCGATTTAGTGATTAAAACTAGAAAAAGCATACTTGGGGGAAAAAATATTTTTTCTAGAGAGAGTGGGAGGTAATGATTTTTTAGGAATAGATACACCCCTGATAAAAATTCAGGGAAGGCGTTTTTCCCAAAACAAAACGATTAAGAATTAGAACTTTCAAAGATACATGTGTTCGTTTGTGTTTGAATTGTGCTTAAAAATGGTAATAATTATATAGTTAAATTGTGAACCCCTGAGTTGGAATCTCTTTGAAATTGGTTTTATATTCAAGAAATGGTTGTTAGAGGTTTCTTTGGAAGATATTTTCTTAAAGGATGAAGCAAGATACATTTAGAAAAGGAATATTATAATGAAAAAGTGTTTTCAAGAGACAGTAAGCATAATGTCATGTGATCCTTCATGCAAAGATGTCAATGCATGATTCACATTGGTTCCTTTAAAAGCTATGTATGATTAAGTATAAATCAGATATCATAAATTCATAATTTTATAAACCGATTTTTTTTATTGCGGATTCTTTACAAAAGTGTCTTGTGCATTTCAACTGGAGGGATACATATCTGAATTATCCTAACTTAATACTTTTAAACCTAGAAGAACGGAAATATCTTCCACATTATTCACCAGATTTCTAGGGTACCGTTGTAAATCGGGTAATGTCATCTTTGCATGGAGGATCACTTCCTTTCCAGAACTGGTGTACTTATATGTATAGTGTACACTGTAGTACATGCCACCTTAAGTAATGTTTTTTTATTTTATATTTGATTGGGTTACAATATGTTATGTTGGTAGAGTTATGTCACGTTATTTTATGTAACAATGTAACAAAACAATTTTTGATATTTTTTCTTTATTATTCTATTATAGCTAAAATTAGTTGTTTTGTTTGAAAATCAACCAGCCCGCCCCACTAAAAAATGAATTTTACATTATGTAACAATGTAACAAAACAATTTTTGATATTTTTTTCTTTATTATTCTATTATAGCTAAAATTAGTTGTTTTGTTTGAAAATCAACCAGCCCGCCCCACTAAAAAATGAATTTTACATTTTGTAAGGAATCTTTTGAGTTTTGGTTATTTTGAAGTGAAGATTTAAAAAAAAAATTGTTTATTTCTTAACTGTCTAAAATTATACTTTGAGGTTAGGATTTTAACCTTTTTGCGATGTTCTTTCTAGTCAAACCTAATTTGCAAGTTGAGAATATCAAAAAGGCTTCTAATAAATTCCCATTCCCATACCGCCATACTATTTCTATTGGTTCAGAATAGACAACAAACACATGACTGAACCCTGATTGGATCAGGCGCTAATGGACTCAGCATACAGGAGTGTACTTGGTTCAATGCAAAATCAGATTTTTTTTTACCTAGGTTTTTTTTAACGGTTCAGTCCAAAGGATTCTAAAGTTTTCCTTGTGTTTTCCTGAAAATCCGTTTGGTCAGCAGAAATATGTTGAGGAGTTTAAGTTCAGTGAGGGTTTCGTCTAAGCTGTTGTAACTGTAAGATTTAACTTTGTGGCAGTTTTAATGGAACTATGTTACTATTTTTGGCAGGATTTATTTGTCTAAATGTTGTTAAATGGTTTTTTTTCGGGTACAATTAGATTAACCTTGGTTTAGCTAACTTAACAACTTTAAGAAAAACCTCTAAAGTATTAAAGGGCTTAGCTTGTGAGATGTTTTCCAATCCATTTCAATCCTTCTCTTCTTTAAGCTTTTGTTAAACGTAAAAAAAAAATACAATATCAGGAGGAATGTATCAATAGAAAATAAACAAAACATTTAAATGTACTTTCTGCGTTACTTATTTCGATTTCAATTCTGACTTTCTGATTGGTCCCGTCTAGGTTAGAAATTTCCCGACCTCTCATTGGTCCAATATTTTAAGTTAAACCATAGGAGTTTTTAAAATGCGTCAAAAAAGGGTTTAGTTGAACTTTTGAAGAGAAACGACTTAGCTCTCCAAAAGTATGATTGATAGTTTATCTATTCCTTTAAAAGTTTCTGGCACAGGTTTGATGCAGTCTGAGCTGAAAGCTTAAGATTGGATACCTTTTAATCCTGTTGCTTAAGCTGAATATTCACAGTGGACATCTTAGAACTTCTGCATAATCCGTTCTTTTCTCTCTTTTTGGAAATCCCTACTTTTTTCCGACCAATAAGAGTTCTCTCATTGATTGCGCGCCAAAATTTTAAAATTTCATGGCTTCTAATTGGCTGTTTGGGTTTCTCCAAACGCCCCACTAATTGGATGAATTTATACACTTTCCTAGATACAAACTAAAGATTAAATTAATCTCGATATCCACAGTTTAAAAGTTTTCAGCTCTGTTTCTCTAAATTTTATTTTAACGACTGCACTGGTGGGAAACTGTTCTTTTATCGCATACTTCAATTCAAATCTTTTTAAAGGTTGGCTAGCTTCTCAATCCCCCCGCCTTTATTCCCTCCCCTTNTGTAGTTTTCCCCTTGTTTACCTAGTTTGCATGTTAACCCGGGCTAGGTTGTCTAAAACCATTAAATTTGGCATTGCATGTTCCCTTGTTACACTGTGTGGTGTGGAAGGAAGAAAAGAAAAACTGATTTTAAACAGTTTCGTCTTAAACTTAATGAAGAGTCACTTGTAATTACGCTTACAGTCCCTTTAATATCATAAATGACATCATCAAAAAAATACAAAAATTTGAATTTTCTAATTTTTATATCTGTGTCTGTATCCGTATCATAAAGGGATTGTAAGCGTAATTGCATGGAGGGTCACTTACAATTACGCTTACAGTCCCTTTAAAATACGGATACAGACGCAAAAATCAAAATTGGAAAACTCAAGGTTTGATTTTAAAAATATTTTAAAAATGTTATTTATCATATAAATGCTCCTGAAAATGTTGTGATTTTTTTAAAAAGCTGACTAGATTACTTTTATACAGAATGTAAATGAAATTAGACAATGAAACAAAGAATATGAAAAATTATTTTATTTGACATATCTAAAAAAAATTGTTTGATATGTTATTTATAGTATCTACACCAAATTATATAAATTTAAATTTGTGTGTGAAAATAAATCTTAATCATAATAATATTAAAGGGACTGTTTGCTTGGAGGGTGACTTGAAGTTGCGTCTACAGCCTCTTTAATGTTTAAAAAGAATTCTCCGTCTCCCGCCATATCTATTAACTAATGAAAGATTGTAGGGAGGCAGGGAGCCGTATAAAATTAATTAAGGAGGATTTAAAGTTTGTCAGATATAATGTATTATTCATTGTTCACTTCTTCAATTCTTTTATGCAGATTACTAGACAGGGATAGTCGCAATTCTTCAGTTTAAAGGGACTGTACACGTATTTTCTACGGAGTCGTTGGGTTCCTTTGTCTGAGGATGAAGTGTCCTTATTTTTTAGCTAAAATTTTTTTTATTTTTGTTGTGGTTTTATGAGAGGAAAATGCCAGAATTAATATTGAATAACGGCAAATCCTTTTTAACTTTTTAAGATTTTCATCATCTTTTTCCTCATAATCGTTCCTATTTTAATTTTCCTGTTGTACTTAGATGATATTTTTAAAAATATTTATTTTCATACTTTTTATAAAAAGATTCTCCTATCCTAAAATCTTTTATATTCTTTCGTCTACTTTTGTTTTCTATCATTTATTTTAAACTACTAGTTTTTAATTCTCATGTAAGACCTTTAGAATGATATCTTTCTCGCATAACTCAAATATTTTTTCCAAACCTAGTCCCCAGTATATTGGAAGTAAATGGAATGGAAACTTCCCAGGGGTGTATAATTTCTTTAAAAATCATCCCCCCCCCCTTTTTGAAAATAATTTTTTCCCTACAAGTTTTTTTTTATATAATAATATTAAATTTGGGAAAATAAATGGTTAAAAAATGAATTTTACATTTTGTAAGGAATCTTTTGAGTTTTGGTTATTTTGAAGTTATAATATTAAATTTGGGAAAATAAATGGTTTTTATTAAATTTATCAAAAAGAATTTGCTTTTTGATTTTCAATTTTTTTAATTTTTTTTTCAAATCATCAAACCCCCCCCCCTCTACAGGGCGTGGGGGTAAATCTGACAAATTTACACCCCTGAAACTTCCTGTAGATAAATTGTTATTATTTGACAGGACATTGTGAATAAGATTTTTTCTATAAAATATAACCATGGAATGCTATGGACAACTTTTTAAATGCTGTCTTAATACAATGACAAAAACAATAGATAAAAATAATTCTTAATAAATATTTTTAATTCACACTTTTTATAATATTTATTATTTTTGATATTTGAAAATTTTTATTTTGGTTGGAAAATAGAAAGGCCTCCATTCGATTAAATGACTTCCATTATCTAGCGGAGAAATCTGCAAAAATACTTCCTTGAAATGTGTAAGAGAATAGTGTTGAAAAAAATACAATATATAAACCTATCTCTTGATCAAATAAAAGTTGCCTATTCAGCAATCAATTGATTATATACTCTCTAGAAATCCACTTCTCTAGAAATGTTCTCAACATTTGAAATTCTATTTTTCATTTCAAGAGTTGGGAAATAGTTGGGCCAAACTATTCTAAATCACAGTTTAAAAGTATGTATCCAAGTCCGTGTTTGTTTGGCAAGTTTGTTTGTGAGTGGGTTTGTTTGTCAGTGTATGTGAGGGGGTCGTGTGTCAGTGTATATGAGGGGGTCTGTTTGTAAGTGTATGTGAGGGGGTCTGTTTGTCAGTGTTTGTGAGGGGGTCTGTTTGTCAGTGTATATGAGGGGGTCTGTTTGTCAGTGTTTGTGAGGGTGTCTGTTTGTCAGTGTATGTGAGGGGGTCTGTTTGTCAGTGTATATGAGTAGGTTTGCTTGTCAGTGTTTGGATCTGTTTGTCAGTGTATGTGAGTGGGTTTGTTTGTCAGTGTATGTGAGGGATCTGTTTGTCAGTGTATGTGAGTGGGTCTGTTTGTCAGTGTTTGTGAGGGGTCTGTTTCTCAGTGTTTGTGAGTGGGTCTGGTTGTCAGTGTTTGTGAGTGGGTCTGTATCTCAGTGTATGTGAGTGGGTCTGTTTCTCAGTGTTTGTGAGTGGGTAAGTTCAACTATTTTTTAAGTGCTCTTTTTGTCCGGTTGCTTTTAATCATTTTTTCTTAATGTTCTTTTTATTGTATGTCTGTGAGAATGTGTGTCTGTCTGTTTGGTTTATTCCGTTAATCCGGGGGATTCAGTCTTTCCTTAGAAACTTAGCGCACTTACTCACATTCTTCATACTATATTATACATAATATATACTGTACACGGTACATAGTGTCTAGTGTACACTATATCATACATAATATATACTGTACACGGTACATAGTGTCTAGTGTACACTATATCATACATAATATATACTGTACACGGTACATAGTGTCTAATGTACACTACATCATTGATAATAAGTACTGTACATAATAATTATGTATTGACGTATACTGGGAGGGTTGATTGGTGGCTAAGCCCTCCCCCCTACCCGCGCATAGTGTCGATGTACAATACAGCATACATATATGTACAATGTATATTGTACAATTATGGTACATGTATTTTTTTAGTACATTTTAAAAACAAATGTTCCTTAGAAATGTATTTTAAAACTGGTTTTCTGTGTTTACTAATAATCCTTTTATTTAGAACGTTTACCTGGGAGAGGAAGTAGAAGAACCGGTTTTCCAGTATGTACCGGAAAAATGCCTCAGTCCGGCCTGGGGAAAGGTACGTAACTTTAAAAAACAGTCGCGGCATTGTATTACTTACTGTTTCGTGTACAATGCTGACTTTTCAGGTTATTTTTATAAAAGTTTTTGCTGGGAGAAAACTGTTTTACAAAAAGGGTAATTTCCTAAAGAATGCTTTTTTCATTGTTGAATATTTAAAATCATAACTTGAGCGTTGGGCATTCAACTTCCTATTACACAGTTTTATGGAACCAACTTGTCAGGATGAAGCTAGTCTGAGTGAGTTGACCCCTCTGCAGCAAAGTATGCTGCTCTTGGCAGAATCCCTGGAGAGTGGCGCTATCTCTGGACAGTTTGAGCAGCTCTACCGTAGAAATCCATCAATACCAATCACAGATTGCCACCTACCGGAGAATTCGGCTAAAAATAGGTAAATTAACCAAAATAAAGTGGTAAATGTCGTTTTTCTAGCTTAAAGGGAGCGAAAAATGAAAGGGGGTATAGAATTACAGAGAAAAATAAGTGCTGGGTCTATAAGGAGAAAATTGTTAAAAACTACTCATACCGAAGAACGTAGCGTCCATAAAAATTTAGAAAACATTTAACTCGGATCGTAAAAAATCAATTTAATTCCAAACAAATCATTCAGATATTAAAACCAAGAGTCATCTATTATTTTTCGACGCATTCGTATATAGTTTATATTTTTGATTTCTTTTAAATAATATTTCGCTGGCGCTGGATTTTCGAACATTCCTGGAAAATATGAGAATGTCTTCTTTATTATCTAAAATCCTCATAACAGGAATAAATGTTTTCAAAAGTAACTCTCAGACCATAAGCCTTAGCTTAAACTTCCTTTAATTTTTCGCGAACACTCCCTTTTGCTCTCATTGTATCTGTAGAAGAAATGTGCTATTTATCTTTGTAAAGAAACCACAATGGAAAATAATGAATTTTTAAACGTGAAGATCTAATTCATTCTTGGATTAGGCAAAGATTTTAAGAGTATCGTTATGAATCCCACATGGCAGTTTATAAATTACATTTTGAATTACGTTTACAGTCCCTTTAAAGTTGGATATTAATTTTTTTTTTTTATTTAAAGATCTGAAAACGCAATTTGTTTTTGTCAAACTTTGATTTTATTTGATTTGCTGGTGCAGGAGAGGAAAAAGTTATTTATCATTTTATGAAATATAAATAGATACAGTTTGTCAGAAGAAATTTCAATATTTTCTTTAACATTCTTCAAATGTCATTTACAGTGGCGAAACTAGAACTTTTGTAGCAATAAAATTTTAAGTGGCTTTGAATTAAAAAAAAAAAATTTTTGAATTGTTGAAGGGTTGGCTCTGTGCTCAATAATATACCAAATTCTTATAATAATCATGGCTTGTTCTTGTGTTTAAAAAAATATACTTACAAGAGCTTTAAAATGAACGACATTAGTAAATTAAACATTTTCGCGAAGCGCCAAAAAATTTGGTTCTTCTAGTGTCTTTTCATGTGGTATCGTCCTTCCCTGATCCATAAGTATTTCTGATGGAAGTCCCTCTGTACTTGTTTACCAGTAAGGGGCTTACACTGTTTTCCTCTTATAGTCTGCAAAAGTCCTAATAGTCTGATATAATCATTATTACATTTCTTGTTATTCTTCTTAGGTTGTCAGGTTGCGTGTAACCTTAAATGGTATATGTATAGTATGAGAAATAACATATATACATGTTTTTAGAGAGGATAAATTAAGAATGACTGATGTTCTTTAAGTTGAAAACTAGAAAATAGTTAAAAATTCTATTGGAAATGATGCGCGAAGCGCCAAAGAAAAATGTATTTTTTCTTCATTGACAAATATTGATAAAAGATGGTCCACAATTATGAGCATGCTGGAGTTAAGTGAGGGGGGGGGGGGGCGAAACTCGGTTCGCCCCCCCCTAGTTGCGCCACTGGTCATTTAATCATCAGTTACAACACTTGGGTTTCATTATGAAAGAAAGAACAGAAAAGTTTTCGTTTGAGGAATCTAAAAAGAAAGGCAGTATGTCATGTTGCAAACTTGCAACTGAGAACCTATAAACTGAGTTAACAATTGATTTATTTTTTGTAAAAAGTTTGAATGCGTAAAGACGATGAAAAAGTTGATGAAAAATTGGGCCCGGATAATTCCAGGATATATCCAGGACATTTCCAGGATATATCCAGGATAGATATATTATATATATCCACAGATTGAGAAAGATTTTCAGATTAAACCTCCGACACGTTCTTGACGCAAAAAGTAAAACCTTTTACGTTAAAAACTTTACCATCAAAGCACCAGAAATAGTTTTTTTATCAATTAAAAATAAATTTTTTGCAACTTCTGTTTTTTAAGAGAACTGTGAGTGTTTTTTTTGTAGAAGGGGCGGGCAAAATTACAGACAAGCTTATTAAACATCGACAAAAATCATAAATTTTTCTCTATAAGTTTAATACACTGCTGCTATGAATACAATTATTAAATAAAAATATTTGCACCCCTTTGAATGTATTTCCGACCGTATTTCTAAATTTCTACAAACTCGCCTCTACCCTACCGGCTATCCTAGCACTTCAAACTTAATATATTATACATTCCCCCTCTCTCGTAAATAAAAATCCCAAATTTTCACATTCTGAAATATTGCGCCACTTTTCCTATACATCCTCATATTTCTTAAATATTTTCCTATTTATTTTATTTATGTATTCTGACTTTGAACATTTATTAGAGTTGATTTTATCCCACTGAACTATACTTACAACACCTATTAGCTCTTTTTGTACTTGTACTGTACCTTTACTAGTTCTTATCCTCATATTTACTGTACCATGTACCTACTTCTTGTACTTGTACTGTACCTTTACTCGTTCTTATCCCCATATTTACTGTACCATGTACCTACTTCTTGTACTTGTACTGTACCTTTACTCGTTCTTATCCCCATATTTACTGTACCATGTACCTACTTCTTGTACTTGTACTGTACCTTTACTCGTTGTTATCCTCATATTTACTGTACCATGTACCTACTTCTTGTACTTGTGCTGTACCTTTACTCGTTGTTATCCTCATATTTACTGTACCATGTTCCTACTTCTTGTACTTGTACTGTACCTTTACTCGTTCTTATCCCCATATTTACTGTACCATGTACCTACTTCTTGTACTTGTTCTGTGCCTTTACGCGTTCTTATCCCCATATTTACTGTACCATGTACCTAGTTCTTGTACTTGTACTGTACCTTTACTCGTTCTTATCCTTATATTTACTGAACCATGTACCTACTTCTCATACTTGTACTGTACCTTTACTCGTTCTTATCCCCATATTTACTATACCATGTACCTACTTCTTGTACTTGTACTGTACCTTTACTCGTTCTTATCCTTATATTTACTATACCATGTACCTACTTCTTGTACTTTTACTGTACCTCAACTCGTTCTTATCCCCATATTTACTGTACCATGTACCTACTTCTTCTATGATTTCATTATTATACTCTCTCCAACCCAAATATCACTCTAGGTTTTAAACCACTCTTTTTTGGCATTATATATTTCGTTGTAACCCACATCATCATCAGATGGCTTAATATCTGTAAAATGTAGCACACATTAAAAATAAATAATTAAAATAATCAATGTTTTGTTAAAAACATAAACAAAAGTTAAATGCAAACGATATAAAGCTGTACAAATACAGGTTAATTTTTACAATATGAATAAAATTAAATAAAATTAAAAGAGACAACTTTCAGCAATGTAAACAATACACCCCCCCCCCCCCC